>NW_014575563.1:272329-283257 GCF_000708205.1 Mixia osmundae IAM 14324 | reverse complement strand
AGGCAACCGATTAGTCAATCTATGTTCGGTACAACCGCGGTGGCTTAAGGCACCCAAATGGGTCACGTGATAGCAGGCTGGGCTTGCCTCCAACAGATCATCACAAATCGAGTGCCAATTCCAATTTATAGCCTTGCCCCACTCGGCTCAGCTCAGTCGCGAGACGAGACGAGCCTAGGGCTGACAGGGCTCTTGCTCGCTTTGCCACAAGCTTCCTGTACGATGGCCTCTGAATACACTGCAGAGGACTATGCCCGGTGGTACGCTTGGCAACAACAGCAGCAGCAGTCGGCAGGCGGTTCCAGTGGAGCAGTGGATCCCTCCTTCGCCTATCCCCAATACGACGGCTCGTCTGCTTCTGCGTCTACCTCTGCTTCGGCCCAACATCAGGCTGCAGTGACCTCCTACTACCCCTCGGAAGCCATCACGGGAGGGTACGATGTAGATTTGGCAGCTCAGCAGTCGATCTATACGCCAGAAGCTGCCCGATCGTTCGTCACATCCAACAAGTATACCAAGGCCATGAAGGGCAAGGCGAGAACGACGGTGTTGAGAAAGGGCGCAGGCGAAGTCTGGGAGGATCCTTCGCTCATGGAGTGGGATCCGGCTCATTTCAGACTGTTCATTGGCGATCTGGGTAACGATGTCAATGACGAGACCTTGCTCAAGTCGTTTGGCAAAGAAGCCGGGTATCCTTCGTTTGTGAAGGCCAAGGTCGTCAGAGATAAAACGACGATGAAGACAAAGGGCTTTGGCTTTGTGAGCTACTCTGATCCGGACGACTTCTTGAAAGCCTGGAAGACCATGAATGGTGCGCTATGACTCATTCAACGTGACACTGGCTGACCACCACTTTTGGCGGATAGGCAAGTACGTCGGTTCTCGACCGGTCAAGATCACAAAGGCGACGACGCAAGTACGAGCGGTCGACATTGGCGCAAGGAAAGCTCGAGAGATTGAGAACAACGGGAAGAAGACGCACATCACAGGCAACAAGTTTGTCGGGCGTGGCTCCGGTGTCGCTGTCTCTCATGGCAACTACAAGCCCGTCATTCGACGATGACAGAGCTGTAATGAGCATATATTGTTGTATACGTTTACATCATGTTTCGTATCATATAGAGAGTGACAACACTGTGCAGACCGCCAAGAGGGCCATGCTTAATTCTGTTGCAAGAAGCCCGGCAGCACTGCTTTGTCTGTCGCACAATCAGCCTCGTCCAGAGGACAGCCCGTCGCGCTCACGAGGAAGTGGATGCAGCGGTAGGTGATGTGCTTGGCGATGAAGTCGCAGCGACGCTTGTACCCATGCTCGTCGTGCTACTGCTCGTCGACGAGGAGCTATCGAGCTCTAAGACCCAACTGATGCCTCCTTGGACGTGCGACAAGAATGTCGAGTCTTGCCACGTCATTGTCAGGTGGCCCAGGCTGGTGTACCACGTCCGACCTGTAGCAATAAAGGAGCCCGGTTGTACAACGGTGCCATCTGTACCGTTCTGACCATTTGTGTTCGTGCGATTGCCTAGATCGAGAGGAGTGTCTCTGTACCAGGCAATAGGATGAGGTTGGCCACCTTGATAGTACGGTCGTGTGCCGTTCTGTGGATCGCTGTATGATGCAGGGTCGACAGTGAGCAGGAGCGTGACGTTCGTCGCACGTGGATCACTACGATACTGGTAGACCTCCTCTTCGAATGATAAGACGGGCGGCAGGTTGCTTGTCGAAGGGTGATCCGAGTCGAGAACTTCGAATGTCTGCGCCTCCTTTAGAGTGTACACGACCATGGAGACTGACCAAGAAGGCGCACGGCTTCTTGCAATGTCGGATGATAGTCAAAGAATGCGCCCAGGGCGGTACCGAAGAAGGGTACATCGAAGAGAGCAGCGCTGCGCTGACGATTTGAGCGCAGGTCCATACTTGGCCAGCAGACGGATGCGCTGACTTTCCAGAATGAATGCCTATGAGTCCCTTGCCAGCCAAGAGATACGCCTCCAGGTTGGCTCTCTGAGTTGGCGTATCGAGGATCTCATCCGAGCTGGTCGGTATATATGAGACACAAGGCTACATAGCGCGGGATGGCCGCGCACTTTGATAGAAAGGCAATTGCATCGTACTCAAGCAGAGACGCTGTCGTGTTGAACACTGCAGGATCCTCACTGTTGACGACATTGTAGAGCCCCGTCGAGGCGTTTCGACCAAACTGTTCAATGGCAGCCACTGCAGTCGGGATAGACTCGTGCCTGTAGCCTGCCGTGCGAGTGTAGACCAAAAGCTGCGCAGCCTGGCACGTTGCAGCGAAGCACAGCCATAGCAGTGATAGCCTCATCTGGGAGCTCAGGAGCTGACGAGTAGCTTGGGCGTGGTCGCTGTGCACATGAGGAGGCTGACGAGTCGGTGATGATGCTTGATCCGCTGCTTGGCGCGACTTGGCAAGCTCAAGCGCTCACCACGGTCTAGCCCGGCTGGCCGCCCTGCCCCAGCATCACGAGGCGTCTGAGCAGATGCAGCGGCCGCCAGAGCTGCACGAGTGGCAGCTACCACCGAATGGCTCGTCAGACGGCCGAAGGCAGCTCGTTGATGCCTTTGCAACGCTGTCCAACGAAGCCGCAGCATCGAGGGCGTCACTTGCCAAAGGGCGTCAGCTGAGCATCACGCCCGTCTCGCACGACCACTACATGGCCTCTCACATCACGCCAAAGGCAGAGGGGCCCCCTTTGATGCCTATGCCTGTCGCCTACGAGGGTCAGTCGGTCGTTTGCATGATGCGCAGTCTGCTCATCTACTGATGTGGCTCAACAGACTTTCAGTATTCGCTGCCTGACTTGCCCATGGATCAAGACCTGCCGAACGACAGTGCTTTCCTGCTAGGGAGCTCTGCAGAGTTTGACATGAGCCTACTCGATGCGAGCTACAGGGACGGCTTGCCGCGCGATATGCCTCTCGGCCTACCCCCGACGAGCTTCGGCGGCCAGGCACCTCAGGGTAAACCATCAGACTTGTTCGATCCATCCGAGAAGGCCCTCTTCTCCGACTTTTTACATAGTCTCGAAGTCAACCAGGACTTTCTTTTCAATCCCGACTTGCCCCCAGATCTGCCCAAGCTAGACGATCCCTCCGGTCTGCCGGGCTCGCAAGAAGGTACACAATTGGGCGAAGAGATTGAGCGTCTGCATCTGAGGCACAAGCCATCCACAGAGCTACCCCGCTCTGCCTCGCTCAAGGATCTGAGCGCGCGCCCGGTCGATGCGACGCGTGTGAAGAAGTACAGACGGACAGATCATGCCGAAGGAGGCATGGATATCGAGGACGAGCAGAAGCCACGGATACCCTGTTCGCCTGCCAAGACACGAGTGCGGCGACCGTCTCTCCGTAGTCAGACCTCCAGTACAGAGACCGCCCGACCAACGGGTCCTTACTGGCGTCCCAATGCCGCTCTTGCTCGCATACGAGCACCCAGCACGGACGCTTCCCCTTCGCGATCTGCCGGTCAGACGGAAGCTTCCCTCAAGAAAGCCAACGGCAGTATCGTGTCTGAGCAGAAGAGGCGGACGCTCATAAGAGGTGGCTTCAAAGAGCTCGTCGAGATGCTACAAGCAGCAGAGAGCGTTTCCGGCCTGTCCATCGGTTCTGCAGAGCCCGACGCCAATCTTGCCAATCTGACAGCTGACGAGCGCAAAGCACGCAAAGCAAAGAGCAAAGGTAGAGGTAGAGGCAGGAAAGGCGAAGCGGGTGCAGGCGCGAGCAAATCTGTCGTGCTATCACAGGCAGTGAAGTATGTGCTCTGGGTCAGCGAAGGCAACCGCGCATTGGAAGAAGAAGTGAGGCGGATAGAGTCCACGGCCGGTCTGTACTAATCCATGTCAAGATGCTTGTATCAAATCATGTTGCATTGCACACTAGGTTGCACAGTCCAATACAAAGGCCACAATGAAGAACAGTCGTCTATCTGCGTTGAGTCTTGCCTGATTTACGTTTGCCAGCAAACAGATGCTTCGGCATCTTTGTGACATTTCGATGATCTGCTTCGCCTGCGCGGGCCATCCGATTTGGCGTGCGCTCCGCCAGACGACGCATCTTCTTCGCTTCATCGAGTTGACTCTCCTTGATACCGGCTTTGCGACGATCAGTGACAGGCTGTCGCTTGCCTGCAGTGACTGCTGCGACCGTCGCTCTCGCTTTCTTGGACTTGGCTGGGCCAGCTTGATCTGTCTCTATCGCGTCATCGTCCTCCCACGCATCTTCGTCGTCGACGTCCATAGCATTCTCAGATCTCTTACGCTTGCCAATCTTGGCACTGGCAGCATTCGCGGCAGCGAGTAATTTAGCTCTCTCTTCGAGCGTGCTCGGGTCGATACCCGACTTGCGCAGGTCAGCCGTCATCTCGCTGAGAGTACGTCTCTTGTTCGCACGAGGAATGACAGGCTTATTCTGAAGCTTGTTCTTCTGGGTATTGAGCAGACGAATCTGATCTTTACGTGATCGAATGTCTTTGGCAGTCGTTGTTATCGCTTCTTCGTCAGAATCGAGATCTTCGTCGCTCGCATAGAAGCCATCCGCCTCGAGCTTTTCCTCTTCCTTCTCGAGCTCTTCCAGTCGCGCAAAGATATCAGGATCAACAAAGTCGGCAATATTCTTGCCATCCATGACCTCTGGCACCACGTCGTACTTCCATTCGTCCTTTTTGAGCAGGTAGTTCTCTGCAAAGGGGTCCCCGTCAGCGCAGTGATCAGCGGAGTCGCGAACACAGCCTTACTTTTAAGATCCACGGAATGGACACCGGCACCGCCGGACTCTTCCTCGAGGTCAACTTCGAGCAGTCGTCGAGCAGGATCATTCTTATCATATTTGGGTCGGGTTGCAACGCCAGCAGGAATGAACGGCGTCCGCTCGACCTCGTCTCTTGCTCTCGGCATGGCAACTCTGATCCTACTTGCTACCGCTTCTACACGCTTGGTCTTCTCCTTGCCTTCAACACGGTGGGCAAGCAGAGCTTCACAAGCGGTATTGCGAACTTCCATGATGCCTTCCTCCGACAAGCAGGACAGCTTGAGCATTTGAACGTTGTCGCCTTTGAGGATCGTATCGAGTAAAGCAGCACGACTTGGCTCGAGATCTTCTGGCTTTGTGACATCGATTTTGTTTATGACGATGAAGACGGGTTTGTTTGCAAAGAGCGGCTTGATGGATTGATACAGTTTGCACTGTGTAGAAGCGCGAAGCGCGTCAGCGCGATCATGTTGAGATGCAGCTCGCTTACCTGGGCTTCGACAGTGTAGCCACATTGTTCGCTGAGGTCCATGAAGAACAGAATACAGCTTCGCAAATGCGCGAGCGCGGTGATGCTTTGCATCTCGATCGTGTTCATATCCTCGAGCGGCTAGAAGGGGATATGAGCACAGCGAGCTCCGGAGACTTGAACGTGACGCACTGCATCGAGTAGACCAGGCGTGTCAATCGCTTGCCACCGTAGATACTTGTAGTCCATGTGTCCCACAAAGAGTGACTTTGTCGTGAAGGCATAAGGCTGCACATCGACGTCTGCGCGTGTGATCTTGTTGATGAACGACGATTTGCCGACGTTAGGATAGCCACAGACGAGCAGCGTGCGCGTGGTAGGATCTATTGCGGGCAGACGCGACATATGCTGACGAACTTGCTCGAGATAGGCGAGCGAATCCTTCTGTCTCCGCATAATCGTTGCCATTCTGTCGAGTAGATCGTATCAGCTCTTGACTTTCGTGTACATGCAGACACGGCACACCTTCCAAACGCGGCACGTTTGAGCTGCTTGCAGCGATACATGCTGTCGCCGAATTTGAGCAGGCGCAAGTAGTCCTTGCCGACCTGATCGATCAGATGGCGACAAGTGTTGAGCTGACCAAGCGCTAGCTTGTAATGGTTCTTGTCGTAGAGCACATTGAGTAGAGACGACAGGAAAGGGTGCAAGTTCTGGGAAACGGCCGCGAGCTCAGTCTCTGTGTGCGAGAAGTAATGACGAGTCATACTCACGTCAAGGATGGGAAATTCGTCGAGGATTGCACCAAGCTTTTGATCAAATGTCTGCTGAGTGAACTTGACTTTGCGCATGTAAAATGACCGGATGCGGGAGATCTTGAAGCCCTTGTGGATCTGAGTAGGCGTTCTGCGTTGGGTACCGCTCAATACGATGTCTGTGTGTCATGCGTGGTCAGTCGGAGTCTCTGTACATCGACAGAGCAACTCACCTAAGAAATCATTCGCAGTCGGCACGGGCGCAATAGCTTTGATGCCTCGAGCGGCCATCTTGTTCAGCGGAGCGAGCTGATTAGATACCGAGCTGCTGCGTTTGCCGCACGAGTGGTGCACAAGCGGGGAGGGTCTTTGATGTCAAAACTTGACGTCGGCAAGAAATTTGCGACTGGCAATCGACACATCTGCCCCGCCGTACCCCTCCTTTATCGCACATCAGAGAGCCACCAGCGAAGATGCTAGGGGGACTAGCAGCGGCAGACATTGCTCATCGAGCAGTCGTCACTTCACTAGCAGCACTCACGATCTATGGCAAGCTGCACGGAAGCCTCGGAAATGCATAGCAGGCTGACGATCACATAGGTGGAGTTGCGTTCGGATTTGGCGTGAGGAACATGCGTCTAGAGCGAGAAGCAGCGCTAGCCAAGCACGAGGCTGTATGCTGACCTACCTTGGCGGCCGATGAAGCGCTGACCTGCGATTCTCAGGAAATCTTTGCGCAAAGAACGGTCAAGGCGCCGGAGCAGGTACCTGCAGAGATCGACTTGCACGAGAGATAGCGTCAAGAGGCAGTGCACATGACCAAGAGGCTAGGACAGAACATGCATGTTGTATCCCATACGTTGCTTGCTATATCGACAAGTTTACGCACGACCTCTTCGTCCGCGTACTGCACCTCGCGCTGCACCTCTAGGCATCTGAGGACCGCCCGATTGCGTCTCCGATTTGGGATTGCGAATGGTCTCGTCGACGCTGAGCACGAGCGTTGCTGCTTCCGAAGCACCTTCTATAGCATTGACCTTGACGAGTGCGGGCTCCCAGACGAATTTGTCCATATTGTTCGCCACGCCGTCATTTTCTACATCGACACCCGCCCAAGTATCGCCACGAGCATGCAACATGCGAAGCTTATTGAGCACATCTGTCGCATCGATGCCCGCATTGTCGCAGAGCTGTCGTGGGATGATCTCGAGTGCGCGAGCAAATGCGCCGATGATGAGCTGCTGCTTGCCTTCAATCGTGCGCGAGTGATCGCGAAGATACTTTGAGATCTCCATCTGTTTGTCACGGATCAGTGTTCGTCCAGCACCGATGGAAACGATTCGCACCTCGATCGCACCACCGCCGGCAACGACAGCGTTGTTTTTTATCGCTCGTCTGACGATCATGATAGCGTCGTGCAGACTCCTTTCGACTTCGGCAATGAATTGCTCAGCTCCACCTCTGAGGATGAGCGTGCACGTCTTTGCACCCTGACAGCCTTCGAAGAAATTGAATCGTTCGCTTCCGATCTGCTTCTCTTCGAAAGTCGCGCATTTGCCCAGATGCTTCTCATGTATATCGCTCGTCGTGCTCTGGATCTGCCCTCCGACGGCTTGCACTACTCGCTTCAGATCATCTTGTGCAACTCTACCTGCGCAGAAAATGTCCCTGTCTGCAAAGTATTGGGTGGCCAGGTCGCCAATCGGTAAGCGAGACAGGACGACTTTGGCACCCGTTGCTGCTATCGCTTCCAATTTGTTGTAGATGATCTGCCATTCTGCATCGACGATCGATTGATAATCCTGCATGTGCCACAATGGTCAGCTTTTGCGAGAGCTGACAGACTGCCGGCACAACGCACATCAACCTGATCGATCCTGACTTCGGCATTATCTCGTTCTGCTTTCAGCTCGAGCTCGACATTGAGACATAGCACGCTCGGGTTCTTGAATGACTTTGGTTGTTGCTCGAAGCCGGCGTACGAGAAAGTCTTCTTGAACGCAACGCCCCTGACAAGGAGCGAGTCTTGCATGCCCCCACCTGGGATCTTTTTGATGCCGATCAGATTCTCGTCTAGATCGACTTGATCCAAGGTGAGAACGGCGTCGACGACCATGTTTGAGAAGAAAGGCTTCTGTGAATGTATCAATTTGGAAGCTGCGAGCGTGTCAATACGCGACTGAGCACTTGTCAAGAAACGTACACATCGAGGTTGCTGCACATTTCATGAGAAGGTCTCGGAAGCGGCTGCAAGAAGGGCCTAGTCAGCGCAGCACGCTCCACGGTGGCGGCAACCTACGTCTCATCAGTCTTGTCAATTTTGACGGCTAGCTCTTTGACGCGTTGAACGGCCTGTGATGAGACGACTTTGGTGAGCTCGGCTGAGCCCATCAGAGGCGTACGCACAAGTTGCGCGGCTCTCCGATAGCCTTTGACGATGACATGAGGACTGACGCCCTCCTCGACAAACTCTTTGGAGACCCTGAGCAACTCGGCAGCGAGGAGGGTGACAGAGGTCGTGCCGTCCCCCACTTCTGCGTCCTGTGCTCTCGCGATGTCGACAAGCGTTCTCGCGGCGGGATGAACGACTTCGAGCAGGCGTAAGATGGTTGCTCCATCGTTCGAGATGGTCGCTTGTCCTCTTGCGTCGACGATGAGTTTGTCCATCCCTCTTGGACCGAGCGTCGTGGCGACCGTGTTGGCGACTGCTATGCATGCATTGATGTTGCTCAGCAGCTGCGGTGTACCTTGCGATGTATCGGTCCCCTCTGTGCATGGCCATACATGAGTTTTGCAGAGAGAGAGAGCAACATCAGCAGGAGCTTGCCTCTCAGCACGATCACTGTCGGCTGGCCCTGCGTATGTTGAAGCGTCAGCATAGAGTGTCATTCCATGCAAGACACGCACCATGCCCATCGGCATTCGTCCTGCCATGCTTGCCTGCGTGCCTTGCGAACAAGTTCAGCTCGACAGTTGGCTCAAAGAATTTTGGCGACTGCTCGACTCGAACTCTGCGACCCATTCAGCGAGCCCTCTGCGCCATGTCCTTCGACTCGCTGGGTCTCGAGCCCTTTCTGTGCCGGGCACTCGACTCCATGTCGATCCGCAAGCCAACAGAAGTCCAAGCGGCTTGCATACCGCCAATACTCCAAGGCAGGGACTGTATTGGCTCGGCGCAGACAGGTTCAGGCAAGACCATCGCATTCGCCACGCCAATCTTGCAAGCGCTCGCTGAAGATCCGTACGGCATCTTTGCGCTCGTACTGACGCCTACAAGGCAAGCCAGAATGCTGCCCTGAATGTCGAGTCAAAGTCGCTAACGACACGCTCCTAGAGAGCTTGCCTTCCAGATTGCAGACCAGTTCGTGGCTCTGGGCACACCCATCAACTTGCAGTCCACAGTCGTAGTCGGCGGACTCGACATGATGGCTCAGGCGACTGCGCTCCGCTCAAGACCTCACGTCGTCATCGCTACGCCAGGCCGACTCGTCGACCTCATGCGCTCGAATCAGAACGAATTCAGCTTTGCTCGGCTGCGCTTCCTCGTACGCGCACATCCACCTGCATCAGACTCGAGCTGATGATCCTACAGGTGCTGGACGAGGCCGACAGGATGCTCAATCCGACTTTCGCAGACGAGCTGGGCTACATACTCGCAGCATTGCCTAAAGAGCGTCAGACCTTACTGTTCACTGCTACCGTCACAGATGCTATCACGGAGCTCCAGCAGAAGACGCCCGAATCTGGCAAGAAAGAGCCCTTTGTGCACCTTGCGCAAGCAGAGTACTGTCGCTTGTCCAGCGCCAGCGCACGAGCTGATCTAATTTGCAGACTAGCTACGCCTGAGAATCTGAGGCAGCTCTACGTCTTCATTCCGACCACAGTGAGGGACACGTACCTGTATGCCTTGCTCAAGAATATGTCCGCGCTCACAGGTCAGCATGCGAGGCCACGCAAGCGTGTTCGTGTCGAGCCGAAGAAGCAGCCCCACCGAAAGCACGGAAAGAAGCCGCAACCTGTGCAAGAAAGTGATGAAGAGGGAGAGCCCCTACCTCAGACCATTCTCTTTGCTTCTCGATGTCGACTTGCAGCTCAACTCTCCGTCATGCTCACCGAACTCGGCATACCCAATACCGCCCTGCATTCGCATCTCACCCAAAGAGATCGCCTAGCGTCATTGAGTCGTTTTCGAGCATCAGCCGTCCCCTTGCTTGTAGCGACGGATGTGGGCAGCAGGGGGCTCGATATACCCGAAGTCGATGTCGTCCTCAATTACGACGTGCCAAGGAATCCTGACGACTACATCCATCGGGTCGGTCGTACAGCTCGTGCAGGACGAGGGGGTGTCAGCGTTTCGTTCGTCACAGAGGGCGATGTCGACTGTGTCGACGGAGTGGAGCAGCGCACTGGAATCCGGATGGCCAAGCTAGAAATGAACGAAGAGTCTGTTCTGGAGGACCTCAACAAGGTCTCTACCGCGAAAAGGGTAGCCCTACTCCAGCTGAGTGCAGATAAGTTCGGAGAGCGTCAAGAGATCAACAAGCGCAAGAACGAGATCCGCGCCGCAGCTGCTGGTAAAAGCATGAAGCTTCGCAAGGAAGGTCAACTTCGCAAAGATGCATAAGAAATGCGATAGAGCCAGATGCATAATAAACAGCTAGTGGACGAGTCTAGATGGCAGCGCCGCCTGCGCCAGTGTTGGTCGCACCAGCACCTGCGCCAGTCTGGCCAGTGGCGGAGCCTGCGAGGCCTGCGCCGGAAGTTCCAGCACCACCTGCTGCGCCAGCGCCGCCAGCCGCAGTGCCAGCAACACCTGCGGCACCATCTGCCTTTTGGCCTGCTGCGCCCGATGCTCCGAGTGAGCCAGCACCGTTCGCGCCAACGCCAGCGGCGCCCTCGAGGTTCTCGCCCGCCGCGCCGGACATCTGTCCTGCCGA
>NW_014575563.1:209305-271818 GCF_000708205.1 Mixia osmundae IAM 14324 | reverse complement strand
GATGCTAGTGTGATGAGGTGGTAGTGATGGCTGTGAAGTGATGAATGAATAGATCTGTACCACCTGCTTGATATAACATTCGCAGAACGTCCTCGGACGGTCTTGTGTTCTGAGAGGGCCAGCATAGTAGAGCTCAGGGAAGACGCAGAGGCTGACAAGTGCCGAGGAGATCCGTCAGGGAGACTCTTGATGGGCGCTCCTGATCTCGAACGAGGCGAGGTCCGAGCGCGCCTCGTGTCATTGCGCAGGATCCGGCTGCTGATCATGAAGTATGTAGAGTATGCTATCATGCTTTGATGACTGTGTACTCGTTGCTGCATGTCTGGCGCAGTGCAACGTCCGAAAACGTGAAGTGTGGTGGTTCCCCTCGGATAGTGCATCAAAACTCAGCGCAGAGTTCTCGTGGATATGATATCGTACTGCAATCTGCTATAGCAGCGCAAGATCTGCATGCTGGCTGACAAGGTCCTGCATTGGATCTCGAAACGTTTATGACAACTGACATGCGAGCGAGTGGGCGGAACCGGTATATAAAGACAGTTCGCACGTCATGCCATGATTGCAGAGTCTGCGAGCACTCAGGCCTCGGATAGATGGAACAGCATTAGGGATAGGCGATGAGCAGACCGGGGCATTTGTAATAGTTAGGATATAGAGGACTGCCCCGCTGAGCTCAAAGAACGAGTGAGGTGGGTGGAAAGGTGCGGGGTGAGGATCGATGTGGATCGATGTGAGAAGCACTTTTCCAAATCATCTGCTATCGCTTTTACGCCCTTCAAAGTGCTAATACAGTCTTCTTAGAGCTACTTTCTTCAATTTTGCATAGCTTTGCATTATCTGTGACCCTCTCGTCATGCCCTGTAGTCATTGAAAAATGCCAGACATTGGGCCACTATATCCCGCACATCTCGCGCATCTGACCACCGGAAGATTTCTTCTGTGAGTCGAACCCAATTTGCTCTTCTCTTGTATAAAGAGCATTGAGGCCTCACAAACGTTCTTGAGCGATATGACGTAATATCAGCTTCAATCTTGAGCATCTAGATCTTCAAGCAGAGGAATGCTCGAGACAATGTTTGAGCAAGTGTACTAGAGTGCGCTCGCTGTTTGCTAGAACTGGCAATGGCTAGCAAGCTTCATCAAGCCTGACACACGCTTGCTGCTAGGATGAGAATCATTCACGGCCATGGAATGAGCGTTCTGCGATCACATATGCCAACTGCCAGACGAAGATGTGGCCAGGTCCTTTGCCCTTCGCTCGAGTCAGAACGTTACCACAGATCCAATGAAAGGAGAGTGATGAGCAGCAAGCTTTGGCATAGGTGATGCGCAGGTTGTTCGAGCAGTCAGAGTGCTCGTAAGCACGCCGACGGGTAATTGCAAGTGTGCGGACGCAACTATGCGCGCGCAAGTATGATGATTCGGACCTCGATATCGAAACGCCACTGGATCCCCAATGAGCCAGGTAGATCTCCCGGTCATGCTGCAAAGATACTTCGGTTCAATGTTGTGGGTGACTGCTGAGCTCTAATGCGAGAGCCGAGCGCTACAGGCCTACGTTATCTTGTAGCTCGGGGCCAACTCAGGGCGTAGGTTCGACGCGACAGCAGAACCCAGCGGTCCGGCGCCCAAGCCGATCTATCTCAACGAGCATCTCCTCTCGAGTCGCGATCGCCACTGCGTATCAAGTACATAGCGCTGACTTCAATATGAGAGCGTCATAAGGTAGCTCTGAACGGAAATGATTGCGCGGCATCGGAAGTAACGACCAAAACCGTTCGTTACACTATCTGTTTCTCAGCAATCTTGATCGTTCTCACGAGCCTCCTAAGCTACCACAAAGCCAGCCGGTATCCGTACGGATAGTATTGCAGCCCTCTTGAAGGAGGTGAGCGCATGATGACCCTACCGAGACGTATGGTATTCGACTGTGGTGTCACGACGAGACAGCACGCTGCCAGAACAGTCAGCCTGCGCGATATTCTGAATGAGCCTCAACGATCTTGTCTGATCGTGCAGAGACCGCGAGAGCAGTTTCGGTGAGACCATAGACTACGAGCATCATCAGAAGATGCCTTGCAAGTCACATCCGCTGGCCAGCAGCGAGAGATCATGGACTGCGTCGAGCAACTTTACAAACTGTTCAAAGGCGGATCACAGATGTCTGTACCGTCTGGATTCATTTCGATCAGAGTTACATGTCCGTAACGTGAGCATTGCGGATGAGGAGCCCTGTCAGAGGTAAGCTTGTGTCACACAAACTCGCCGCGCGAGAACGCCACCCATCACGATGGTAGGCATTACCTTCGACGGCACCACAGGCTTGGTTTCCGCGCAGATCTAGTCCGACTGCTTCTAAATGCTTGCATTGCATGCATCGGTAACTCATCTTTAATATGGAGGGCTCGAAACCCCCGTATGCGCCACTGGTCTGTCGTACGAGAGCTAAAGTTTGCACTTGTCCAAGGCGCAAGACCGATGTGATTGCGCCGGCTAGCTTGCATGTCCTCACACGTTCTGGTGTACCTCGCGTTGCGAGCAAGTCAGAGTGAATGGGCGCGTATAGGACCAGACTCTGGGCTTGCCGAAGCGTATTCTACGGAGCTGATCCGGGTCGCCTTATGATAGGCTGATCTGGACTGACGTATTGACGACTCTGCTGAACGACAGGATGCGAGCTCTGGCAATCGAATTCGTTATGCATCACACTGTTCAGTCCGTCTTGGCTGCGGGCCCAGCAACCTTTCGGAGCTCTGTCTTGCCTGTCGTTGGATCCTGCATCTCTTCCCAGCTGATAGCTACCAGAGGCTCGCCTGTGTCTTCAGCACTATCTCATCGGCCAAGATCAGCTGGCTGTGAGTAGCTTTTGGGCACCACATACGAAGCAGAGATGACGCCTAAGTCATTTCTTGCCGTAGAGAGATAATATGACCTCGCATCGCCAGGCGAAACCTACATAACTTTACGAGGTCAATTATCTGACCCTACTGAGGGCCAACCTTGAGTCACATACCACTTGTGCGCGAACAAGATCGCCTGGCCGGAAAGAGTGCCAGATCTTTAGCGTGTCCTTAGCGAGGAGCCGCACATCTTGCGGTCTGATGACACCTTGAATGTCTCGCACCGTCAAGCGAGATCCGACGACCTGAATGGCCAGCGTCGCCTGGGCGCGAGCTATGCGAGTGACAGTACCGATGACCTGCGGCCCGTCCAATAATTAGAGATTGTCTGGGTCGATTTTGGGGACCGACAATCTGTCCAACCTCCGGAAGCAGTGTTGCTTGAGCTTCTCTGCCAACAGACACAGTCTGCATATTTGTCTGAGCCGATCGAGCATGATGAGATCATCGTGCAGACCTTGCTATCATGTCGGACGGGTCCCGCGAGGGCGGAAATGACTTGACCGCCCCGTGTATAGGTGCCATCACCAGACTGAAGCTTTGTAGGTGCGCCCGTAAGCTGTTGGCCAGGCAGAGCAAATGCAGAGACTCTCGCCATGCTCTGGCAAGGTAATCGTCGTCGCGGACGCGTAGAGACAATCTCGGTCAAAAGTGACGTGGCAGTGGCTTCCATGCGCCAGCTTCGCTGATCTTTGGGTAGCTATCAAACATGGCGGCCAAGCGAGCACAGGTTGTCCCTGCGGGTGCGTATAGCTCTGCAGAGGTCGAGAGAGCTGTCAGCTGACCTTTTGGTGCTCTTCTCTCGTTCTCCCCATGCTCACTGTCGATGCTGCCTTACTCGTCACGCTCGATGGATTCGTTGCTCTGCATTGCTTCACTGCGCACTTGACTGTCCACAGAACTCGTCACAATCGCTGAAGATGGCGTGAAGCTCTTCGGCAGATGGGAGACCAATGATATCGAAGTCAAGGACATCTCTCTGACGGATTACATTCAAGTCAGACACGCCGTCTGGGTGCCTCACACTGCCGGCCGATGGAGCAAGAAGCAGTTCCGAAAGGGATCCATGCCCATTGTCGAACGAATGGTCGACTCTCTCATGATGAATGGTCGTAACAACGGCAAGAAGCAGATGGCCGTCCGCATCGTCGCTCACGCTTTTGAGATGTGCGTCCTCTCTTGCTTGCGGAACGACATGCGCTGATGTCCATTCACGGTAGCGTACATCTTCTGACCGACCAGAACCCCATCCAGGTCTACGTTGACGCCATCATCAACACTGGACCTCGTGAGGACTCGACCCGAATTGGCTCTCAAGGCACTGTGAGACGTCAGGCTGTCGATGTCTCGCCATTGCGAAGAGTCAACCAAGCTGTTGCACTGCTCACCATCGGCGTCCGAGAATCCAGCTTCCGTAACGTCAAGTCGATTGCCGAGTGCCTTGCGGATGAGCTCATCAACGCCGCCAAGGGTTCCTCCAATTCTTACGCGATCAAGAAGAAGGATGAACTGGGTCAGTCTGCCAACTGAACTTCTCAGATGCCCTACTGACTCGTCTGGTCACTGACAGAGCGAGTCGCCAAGTCCAACAGATAGACGACCACTGGGTGCTGATTGTACTTTTTGCTGCATCCTTGTGCTCGCAACTTGGTGGGGGCTGCACTATACATGTCAACAACATTGAGAACGTTTGCAAATATCTATTCTGCTTCCACTAGCGACACTATCTTTGTGCAGATCTCCTTGAAGATCTTATATGTCGGCGTCTTGACATATCGGTCTAGCAGAGTCTCTGCGGGCAACAGCCCATCGACGACCTGTTGCTTGCGCGCAGCAGTGTCCATAAGCACGACAAATTCTGTATCTATGGGTAATCGACCGAGAAAGCGACAGCCTTCGCCCTGGCCGGCCATCCGCTTCTCTTCTTCTATCCTGCAAAAGTCCTCGCCACCGCCCTTGCCAAAGACGGGCGTGATGTCGCCGCAATGAGGGCAGACGTAGCCAGACATGTTCTCGATGAGTCCGAGCACAGGCAGGCTCGTTCTGCGTGCAAACGAGAGCTCTTTAGACACGTCCGAGAGCGATACAGCCTGAGGTGTTGTGACGAGCAGAGAGTCTAATGTCGGCAAGGCGATGCTCTCTACGGCAGGCATAAGCAAGGGCCTTAGCTGCTCGAGGAGGGATATGTGCTCGTCAGACGTGCCTGCTCTGCATTTAGCCGGGCAAGGTGAGCAGACCGATGAGGGAGCGCACCCGGCGGTGTGTCGATGATAAGCCAATCCAGTTCACCCCACCTGACGTCTCCCAGGAATTGCCTGATCATGGCCGTCTTCTTTGGGCCACGCCAGACGACGCTCTCCTGACTGTTGCTGAGGAGGAAGCCGATGCTCATGCACTTGAGTACGCCTCTTTCTTCATCTGCTGACGCATCCTCTTTCTTCGGCGCATAGAGGTGCACTGGCACCCATCCCTCGCGCGATTGATGCACGTCCTGGCCTTCCATGCCCATCATGCGAGGAACCGATGGGCCAGTGAGATCGATATCAAGCAAGCCGATGCGTGCGCCGGGCTGGGAGCTGAGTAACGTCAAGGCGAGCTGCACGGCGACTGACGATTTCCCTACGCCGCCCTTGCCGGAGAGGACGAGCAGGACATGCTTGATGCTGCTGAGCCTACCCATCAGTCGCTTCGTCTGGGCGTCCGACATTGACGCCATGACGTCGCACGATCGCAGGTTGACTTGCGACACCGCGAGGAACGCGACGATGTCAAAAAGCCAACATGGGCTGCTTCCAAGATGGCGTCTAGTCCGACGCTGACCAACAAAGGCGCACCCCTCATGTCCTCTAGATCTCAGTAGCTGTCTCTATCCCTCCAGCAAACATGAAGGGCGCAATCCTATCCTGGTGCGCTATCGCTACTTTGACAGCCGCCGCACCATCAGCAAGGCCAAACATCATTTCTTTCAGCAGTTCGGCCCTGGCAGCGGCCGTCATCGATGGATCAACGGCTATCGAGAGTGCTGCCGAGGCACTTCTTGGAGATCCGCAAGGATCAAAAGCTGTCTCGACATCTCTCTCAGCGGCAATACATCTTGCCACTCCATACGGCAATGTGACAGGCATCAAAGACGGCCCTGCATACCGATATGTGTTGCCCTATGCAAAACCTCCTGTGGGTAGCTTGCGTCTTGCTGATCCTGTCGCCTTACCCAACGGTACTGCAATGTACGCGCTTTTGCTGCCCATCCAAAGTCATGCTGACGATGTGGTGCAGCCTGAACGGACAGAAGACGCCAGCTGCTTGCTTACAAGCCGGCATTGCATCCTCATCGGAAGACTGTCTTTATGCCTCGCTCTATGTACCCTCAAGCGGCTCACTCGCAGCACTCCCCGTCTTTGTCTGGCTCGAAGGTGGCTCCTTCGTTAGTGGGAGCGAGACCGCAGCCGGTCTGGATGGTGCAACGCTCGCGGTCAATGGCAACATGATCGTTGTCGTGCTTCAGTACCGTCTGGGCATTCTTGGCTTCTATCGAGCGCCATCGCTCGGTTTGTCGGGCAATTATGCGGTGAAGGACGTCAGGCTTGCGCTACAGGTCATCAACAATCTCAAGGCCTTCTGGCACAATTCGGCAAAGGTCACGCTAGCAGGCCAATCATCGGGCGCGCAGCTCATCAAGACACTCCTCACCGTGCCCACCGCCGATGCGCTCTTCTCGCAAGCGATACTTCAATCTCCGCCCGCAGCATATGGCGATCAATCTGCCGCTACTGGAGCGAAGCTGGCCGGCTACATCGATCAAGTAAGCGGATGCTCGACCGTCGCCTGCTATCGTGCCATGTCTCCCACGCACATCGTCAATGCAACAACAAACGTCTACGAGCAAGCATCACAACATATCGCCAATATATCACCTGCCGAGCCGATCAGACCAATCATAGACGGCTCGCTCGTCGTTCGCAGCTTTGATTCTGCAGTCAATCGAAAACTCTTCACTCGTACTGATCGCTCTCTCATCTGGACGTCTGTACGCGAAGAGGCTGCTCCCGAGATCTACACGGCGATTGGGACTTCCCCAGTACCCTCGAGCTACTTTCCCAGCATCGTTCAAGGCCTTGCTCCTCTGCAGCAGAAAGCTGTTCTCGCATCCGGGCTGTATTCTGTCAACGAAAGCGATACTGACGGGACACGTAACGAGCTCACGCTTCTCGGTACTGATTACATCTGGCGCTGTCCGATCCAGCAATACGCTGTCAATATGACGCGGCAGATTCCGTCAATCTATCTCGCACAGTTCAATCAGGGTATTGCATATCCAGATAATCAAGTGAGTCGAACACTTCGCCGCAGATTCTGAGCTGACTGACTCGATCAGGCAATACCCTACTGCGCCGGCAAGGTCTGCCATGAAGACGACATCTTTTTCACTTTCGACGACGGCGCATCACTCAACAAGACGCAAGCGGCAATCTCGAGGGAGATTACGGCCCGGTACTCAGCCTACGCCCATACTGGCAGTCCGAACGCTGCAGGCTATGTGACTTGGTCACCTGTCGCCACAGCAACGAGGCTCAATCTGTTACAAATAGACTCAATCAGTACAGTCATGCAGACGCAAAGGTCCCCACAGTGTGGACCCAACGCGCTCTGGGGTAGGCTAGCTCGCTTCGATGCTCAGATTGCCTCTTGACACAAAATCTACATTCGCAAGTTCGGCTAGCAACAACAGGAAATATGTCGTATCACCACTGTAGCTAGAATCTATCAAGTTCCGCCCCAGAGGAAGCTCATTCGCTTCGAGCTCTTCGGTCTCAATATGGGCGCCTGCTGAGCAGAACCGCTATCGTCGGCAGCTGCTGACAAGAAAGTGGGCAAGGATCCCGAGTCAGATATCGAGGTATCTGCGCTCTCTGTTGGCAGACTAGAGGTTGTAGAGCCTGGCGTTGTAGCCTGCGAGAAGGCTGCAGAGATGTCACCAGCATCCGCCGCAGTAGCGCCAGGCTGCGGCGAAATGGCAGGCGCAATGCCGAGCCCGCTAAGACGTGTTTGCGATGATCCGCTGATCGACCCGCTCGCGGATGAGTGATGACTGAAGCGAGGCTGCATGGCCTCATTGGCTTGTCGCTGCGCATCGATTGACATCGGCGACGCGATTTGGGCTGACGATTTGCGACGATGATGACCGCGGCTGCCAATATCGACGACAGAAGAGATAGAGGGCTCTTTGCTTGCTGTATGCAGTATTGGACTGCCGTGCTCTTCTATGCCCATCAAACGCATCTCTGCTTCCAGACGCTCGCGCTCTCGCTGATCCTCTTCGTCTTCTTCCTCTGGACCGGTTCTCTGTAAGACTGAAGCTTCGGGAATCGGGGTAGACGCGAGAGAAGATGAAGCAGCTGCGCCGAGCAGCATGGGCCTAAAACCAGCGGGAGGCGATGTGACTTGCTGTTTGGTCTTGCTGTCGCTACCGCCCATGATGCTCGTCAAAGAGCGCCAGTCGAGAGACATTCCCTTTGCGGCTCTTGTCTCGGACGGCGTAGGAGGCGGCAGCATCGGCAGAGGGGGGCTGTTCCCTGCTTGACTGCGCAGCGCATTGGCTTCACGTCGTGTCCTTTCGACATTAGGACTGCGTGGAAGTACAGATCCGGTCGCGGTGGCTTGCTGACGCGTGAAAATGGCAGCCTTGCCATCGGTCACAGGCGTACGGCGCTGCGACGGGGCTCTCGAGAGTGCAGGACTATAGTCTGCAGCTAGCACCTTCTCGAATCCTTCGTGAGCGATAATGCGTTCGACAATCTTGTTCACATATAGCGACAGCGCTTTGTTCGCCTCTTTCAGCTGTCTTATCTCTGCACGGGCTGCTGCGTGCGAGGTTCAGCAAGTGATCAATTACATGTCGAGAACAGCTCACCGTCGGTCTCTGCATTGGCTTCGCTGGCGTCACTGACGACTCGCAGGCGGGACTGCGCCGTTCGGGACGGCTCCAAGAAAGTGGCTTTGCTGAGTTCTGCGCCGAGATCTACGGCACTCTGGCCTTGCAAGCTTGAATCCGACAGCCGACGATCAGTGGTAGGTGAGGACACGCTCGAGCGAGGCGTCGACATAGAGTCCCAATCTCGGGTAAAGACAGGCTGTTGCAAGATCTCGCCAGTCATCGTGCGTTCCCTTAGCAAGACTTCATACGACTCGTTCTCTTGCATAAGATTCGCGTTCAGACGTCTGATCTCGTCCAGCTCGGCCAAGGTGTGTTCATGCTCGGCGATGGAAGCCGAATGCTTCTCTTGCAGAACATCGTGCTGTGACTGAAGGCTCGCCAGCTGGTTCAGCGCCTCTCGGCGCAAGCTGGGCGAGTCTTCGCCGCTTTGGCCAGGTCCTGTTGTCAACGTAGGGGTCTTGAGGCCTTTACAATCCGATTGGACCGTCGACTCGGCCAAGGAGGTTTCTGCCTGCTTCAGACGTATTTGCAGCTGGACAATTTCTGTCTCGAAGCGCGCGATCTCCGCTGCCAACGTAGACTTTTCGGCCGTCCACTGCTCTCTCTCCGCCTGCAACTCGAGCTGCTGTGATTCGACGGCTTTATGTAGGCCCTGACGCTGCTTCTCTGCTGCTTCTAGCTTGGAGATCAGAGCAGTGTTGGCCTCTAGTTGGGCAGAGAGCTCCGCTTCGAGACGCTCGGCTTGCGCAAGTGAGTCATCCGTCCTCTGTGATTGCTGTGTCAGCTGTTGGCGCAGTTCATCGAGCTGATCAGAGTGCTCTTGTATTCGCTGCTTAGCTTGCTCGAGTTCGTTGAGAGTCTGTAATGGGCACATAAGACCGAGCTGGCTAGGCAAGGGGCGCACGGACCTCTTCGGCAACCTTCGAATGACGACGGACCGATTCGAGCAGAGAGGCTCTGTCGAGTCTCGAGTACTCATCGTTGGCCTGGTCATCGTCATCTACATGCGACACGACATTATCTGCTGTCTGCTGCGTGGCAGATGCAAATGACTGCGCTGACGATCTGTGGGAAAGGGCTGGCTCTATCTCGCTGGCAGACTCCTGCGGCTGCAGGCTCGGCACCTGTTCTACGTCTGCGGCAGGGGGCGGCTTTCGCTTGACGGGGCTCGACGGCGCGCGCGTACTCGTTCGTGTCGGTGAGGGAGCGGCATTGCTGATCGCGGTAACGCCATTCAGCTTGCGTGCAGCAAGATTGGCAGCCGTTCTCTGCGCTCCTGGCGAGCTTGTCGTTGCGGTAGCATTGGGCGATAGGCTTGGCTTTGTGCCGGGGCCGTTGAAGCTGCTTTGTCGCGACGGTGTGGCTCGGGGAGGCGTGCTAGCAGCTGGCGCAGCCTCGCCCTGTGCAGATGCACTAGTCCGTCTGATGCCTGAACTGGGCCGCGCAGCTGAACGAGCAGGCATGACGGGTGCCTGAGCATCAGCTGCCGCCTTTGCCGCCATCACGTCGTTGTGTCACGTCGCTATGCGCAATCGTCACGGCAACGCGCTCCGACGCAGATTGACGCGCTCAAGCAGCTTTGCATGCCGAAATTGACTAGCTGGGCATCAATCGTGCCTAGCAAGCTGCTCGCGGCGCGCTGTCAGGGGGCATTGGGTTGATTTTCACGTCTACCAGAGTCGTGATGTTGATTAGATAATTGCCTTTGCCGTCCAGGCGCGTGCTTGCGTCCGCGCGCCATTTCTCCCAAAACGCCTTTTCCGTCAGCGTATTGGCGCACGGTCGGAGGTCGAGTCAAACTTCGCTACACGCCGGAAAGCGTCTAATCAGCGTGCTTGCGGCGAAAAGCGAGGCTCTCGAATGCAAATGATGTGATCGAGAAGAGCGAGCCCGGCCCTTGCTGGCCATGTGCGCTCGGCTCATTGAACGCTACCGCGACAAATGAGTGCCTCCTGTGACGCAGTCCGCTGATAGCCTTCGTCTTATAGCGCCTGCTCAACTTCTCGGCTACGCTGTCGTACTCTGACGGCAAGATGTCAGGCATTGCCAGACGGCGATCATCTGCCTATGCGCTGCTGACGGCTCTACTGCTATCGTCTGCTAGCTTTCACGACATACTAGATTGTGGCGTCAGCAGTGTCGGCGCTCGTCCGGCTTCCGAGCGGCCAGTCTTTGTGCCAGAGCCGGGCCCATCGCCAGCAGAAGCCAAGGACTATCTAGAGAACCTCGGCGTCGACACGAGCAGCGCAGCAAAGAGTCATGAAGATCTCTCGCTTGATATCTCCAACACGACCAAGCACATGTACAGCCTGGCCGCCCTACCGTGCCTGCCATCGACCGCCAACGACGTCACGATCAATGCACTCTTTGCGGCAGGCGGGCCTGGCTACACCGTCTCGCTGTGCCCGAACACGGTCTACACAATCACCAGCTACATCATCTTCACCGCACATGGTCAGGAGCTGTCGACGCAAGGCTATCCCACCGGTAGCAGCCGCGCACTCATCAATGTCATGGGATCAGGTCAAGCGACCGCCATCTATGGCGCATGCGGTGATTGCAATTTCATCAAAATGCGCAACATCCAGATCAACGGCAATCGACCGCTGCTAGGCAGACTCACCGAGAATGGCTGGGGACTGATGGAGATCGGTGGCCCAACCAATGGTCAGGTCGTCGACAATGTGCATGCTTATGAACCTCGTGGCTGGACGGCCATGCATATCACTGGTAAGCTACGATCTTGCCCCGAGAAACCTCTCACTCACAACGTGTTTAGAGGGCTACGGCAACTCGTGCACCAATGCAACGGTGTCCAACGGACAGTTTGGACCTTCCGGCACTGCGCCCAACACGGCGCGTCAATTCTATGCCTCGCTGAAGAAGCTGCACCAATTCTTCCTCACTCCACCGCGCCAGCTAGCCAAACGAGACTATTCGGCGCCCGGCGAATGGGCAGATGGCATCAGCATCTCCTGCGCGTCTACGACGATCATCAACAACGTCATCACGAACCCGACAGACGGCGGGATCGTGCTCTTTGGGTGCCCCAACTCGTACGTCGCTGGCAACACTGTCATAGCGGAGGACAGAACCCTGCTCGGCGGCATCAACATGGTCGATTTCTATCCCTGGAACGGCAACTTTTCCGGTCTCATCGTTGAAAAGAATAATATCGTCTCTGCTGGCTCGATGATTAAAGTCGGCATCGCAATGGGTACCCTCGTCTGGGGCAGTATCAACTCGACTCAATTCCAGAACAGCGGTGGCACCGTACGCTACAACACGCTGAGCAGCTCCGGACAGTACGGCTACATCGGATTTGGCATCGCAACGGCAGGTCATCTGAATGCCGCTACATACGGTAACACCTTTTCGGCTGCAGCGTGGAATGGAATACCTTCGCAAGCTTGTGTTGGCCAATTTCTGCCGCCGCGTCCAAAGGCGCTTACCTATGATCCGTACACTACTAGTGGCAGCTTTCAGACTGGCTCGTCCCAAGATACGCTCATGTTTCTGATCTGCATGATGCCTTATCAATACGATCCGAGCTATGTGCCGCCTAGCACCACTTCGACCTCGACCTCATCTACGTCCACATTGTCCAGCAGCAGTTCGATCGTCTTAGCGGCCGTGACGACGAAGTCTGCGCTACCAAGCACAACGACGACGGTCACCGTCAGAATAGCGACGAGCACAAAGAAGGCGGCTATCCCAAAGGCGACTAAGAAGAAGAAAGTCAAGAACCCGATGGGCAAAGCGTCCAAAGTCATAGCGATGCGTGAAGCTCTTTCGAGGTTCAAAATTTTCTCAGTGGCGGGTGAGGACACCGAGTTCGATTTAGAGGAGTGGGACGTTCCATTCGCGGCTAGAACGGGCACACCCATGTTTGTTGATCACGTCTCGCGAGGCTTTGACAAGCGAGATATGCTTAGCGATTTCCTGTAGATGTCTCACTGTATGTAATGCAAATAATCGAAGATTGCCATACTGCAGTGCTCCCGTCTGAGCTTCGCATCCTGCAATCACATTGTCGATACAAGAAGGGTTTACAGCATGAACGTTAGCGGGTTCTCGAGCGCAGTCGAGAAAGCTTTCATCCTGTACGACCTCTTGAGCGCGGTCTACCAGGCTAGCCGCAGCAGGTACGTACCATCGGGCACCAACGGCACCGTCTACGACACGATGATCACAGCTCAACGTGACCTTGATCACGTTTATCGCCTTGAAGCCTTTTTCGCTCGAGGGATCAAGGACAAGCTTCTGCTCGGTCGCGCCGATGGCAAGGATGCACGACTGTGGCGGGTTGATGATGGCTGTGAAGTGAGAGATGCCGAGCATGCCCAAATTTGAGACTGTAAAGGATCCGCCTTGGTATTCATGAGACTGGAGCTTGCCATCTCTCGCCCGGGCTGCAAGTGCTTTTGCTTCTGCTGAGATACTTGCTAATCCTTTGCTGCCCACGTCTTTTACAATGGGGGTGATGAGTCCCGTCGGTGTTGCGACAGCCATGGAAATGTCAGCCTTGTGATACTGTCGCACGAAGTCGCCATGCCAGCCTGCATTGGCCTCCGGAACGTCTTGGAGCGCAATCGAAGCCGCCTTGAGGACGAAATCGTTGACAGATAGCTTCGTGCCGGCTTTGACGCCGTCAGAGGGGCTCTTCTCGCTAGCAGATTGCGAGGCCTTGTTGAAGACTTCGCGCAGCTTGAGCAAGCGATCTGCGTTGATCTCTGCGGTGAGATAATAATGCGGCGTATCTCGCTTTGACTCTGTCAGGCGGTTCGCAATCGTTCTGCGCATGCCAGATACGGGTGTATCGGTGTAAGCTGGCAAGGCACCTGCGTCTGCTTTGGCACCAATCTGTTGTGTCGGTACTGCTGGCGAGGGACCAGATGAAGCGACGGGCCCGTCAGACTTGTAGCCCTCGACATCGCTCACGACGATGATCGAATTCGGCCCGGTACCTTTGACTTTGCTGAGCGGTACGCCCTTGTCAAGTGCGAGTCGTTTGGCGGCAGGGGTGGCATAGATCGACGAACGCGGCACAGAGGGCTCCTTTTGCTTTGTCTCTGTCGACTTGTCCTGCTTCTTGCTCGACTTTGTGTCCGGCTCCGCGTCATCCTTTGGCTTCTCCTTTTGCTCGGCAGGCGCCTCTTCCTTCTTTGGGGCTTCATCCTCTTTGCTCTCTTGCTTGGGCTCTTCTTTCTTCGGTTCTTCGCTCTCGGCTTCAGACGCGAGCTTGTCGACTTTGTCTTGCTCGATATCGTCGGCGTCCTCTGCCATGACTGCGATCACCTTGCCTACTTGGACAGCCTTTGAACCGTCTCCGACGACAATCTTGGCTACGACGCCTTCGTCCTGTGCCTCGACATCCATGGTAGCCTTGTCAGTCTCCTAGAATGAACGCCTTGAGCATGCGGCAGCTGCAGAGAGGGACAAGTCCTCACAATCTCTAGCAGAACGTCGCCAGGCGCAAACGATTCGCCTTCCTTCTTCTTCCAGGAGGCGATGCCGCCTTCCGTCATAGTGGGCGACATAGCCGGCATGGTGAACTTGCTCAGGGCGTCGCATCTGCTTGTCGTGTGTAGCGTGCCTGTGGGAGCCCCAGATGAGTGAGATAGCGAGCGCTAGAGGGGCTTCTCGACTGACGAGCTGATGGTGACGGCCCCTTCAGTCGAGATTGCGTACTAGAGCGCCATACCGAGCTCGGAGCTGGTCGAGCATGTGCAGAGCTGCACGACAGGCCTCGTTGACTGCAAAGAGCCGTCGTAGACGAGAGTGGACCTGCCGAGCTGGCAACGCCACAGACGGCTCGCAAGCGGGATGATGACGCTCGCGGTGGCCTCGCAGCATGTCGTGCGCTCACGCCGAGCATGATTCCTCGACTTGTCGCTCGCTCGAGACAGAAGTACGGAGGCCAATGCGACACCCCACCACGCAAAAGGTTGGGCGACGGAAAACATTTGACGACATAGGCGCACAGGGCAGGCAAATTCATGACAAAAGGCTTTCGATTCATTTGCATTTGCAGCTACGGCCGCGCGAGCGAAGCAGCGATAGCGATGAGAGGGCGCGAGCAAGTTGCGGCACAGAAAGTGCTCGCGGCAAGCTCAAGCGGATGAGGAAGGGTACCGCGCGCGGTAGCATCATCATCTGACTGATACCGGCGGCTCTTGCCATGGTACCTGGCCCCAAACGAAAGCAGGCGCTTTGTATGCTGCCAGCACTGTTGGCGGTAGGTCTGATTCAAGCGGCGCCCATGGTGCATAAGGATCTTGATGACTGCCAAAGGGCATATCTGGCCGTGGCGCATTGGCTGGCTTTGTGGCAGGTGCTGCCATGGGAGGGTTGCCATCCGCATGTGCAGCTTGCACCGGCGCGGCTTGTGGTTTTCCAGGAGCGACAGAATCAGCCTGGGCACTGCTCGCGCCGCCAAAAGCAGATGCACCAAAGGCCGGCGCTGTCAAAGGTTTCGCAGGCGTCGCAAAGGCAGTCGGAGTCGATTGCCCGCCGAATGCAGGCACCGAGAAAGCGGATGAAGCTTGCTGCGAGCCTGCAAATCCGCCGAAGCCAGCGGCGGGTGTCGTCGTGCTACCGAATGCTTGCGCTGGGGTGACAGGCGCTATGCCGAAGGCAGGTGCTGCGCCAATTGCCGATGCCGCAGACGCATTTTGGGGTGCAAATGCGGATGCTACAGGTCGAGGGGTGGAGAACGCACCAAATGCGCTACCAGCTGTCGGCGCAGGAATGCTGCCGAATGCACTCTGGCCGAATGCAGGTGCTGGACTTGCAGATCCGAAAGCACTTTGGCCAAATGCAGGCGCGGCCGCCGACGGGGCTCCAAAATTAGCAGTAGCAGTTTGAGTGGCACCAAAACCAGTCTGTCCGAATGCGCCGGGATGGCTCGACGTGCTGCCGAAAGCGGTGGGTGTTGCGCCAAATGCGCTTGGCTGACTCGCTGCATTGCCGAAGCCCGTTGGCCGACCAAAAGCAGTGGCGGGCGCTGTATTGAATGCGCTAGTGGGCGATGCACCAAATCCGCCTGAGGTAGGCTGACTTGGGCGAGTTGACGCGAGCGACTCGTTTGCTTTTTGGGCGACTGCGTCGGTGTTCGCTAGGACTTGCTTGGTGAGCGTATCAGCTTGTTGTATCAGAGCTGCCTCTCTCTGCTCGACTGCGATCAGTGCTGACGGCGATGAAGGAGATGGACGCTAGCGTACGATCAAGTGAGGAGCGTTCTGCGCGCGAGCTTGGTAGAACTCGAGCCTGATCTCTTCGGGCGAGTGCTCGACGTCGCTAATGAGAGTGGGTGCATGCTTTGTGGGCCCATAGGCAGAGAGAGGCCAGAGAGGCTTCTCTGAACTCCAGTCGGTCCGTATGGCAGCAGGGCTGTCCCGGATGACCGTCAGCAGAGACTGAGGCAAGGCAAGTGATGAGAGCTTACTCGACGGTGCCAGTCGCTGCAGCACCAGTCGCGGCACTCGAACGGATGTGCTGGCTGCGACGAGCCGGCATGAGCTCAGTCGATTTGCGGCTTGAAGAGGACAGACTTGATGCATCTCGTGCCGAACTTGCAGCCTCGAGGGGTGTTGAAGAAGGCACAGCTGCACGACATGCTGTCAGACGATGTACCGCAAGCCTGCGCACACCCACTCACACTGGCATGACGCCTGCCGCACGCGAGACGAGCAAGCCGAGCGGCCCCGTCCGCTTCAAGAGACGCCCAAACCTTTTCGCGTGACGACGACGACGAGGAGGAGGACTTGGACTTTGTTTTTTCGTGTCTCAGCGGTTTCCCTGACGAGGTCTGGGGCGGAGTGGCAAGAGGTGGCAGAGTGGGCATACCCACCTGCGCCTCGCTAGAGCCACCGTTAGCTCCTGTCTGAGCGCCTCCGCAGCCTGCTGATCGTCAAGTTCAGACACCAGCATCTGCCGCCACTCCGGTGACAACGTGCACGAGCAAACAGATTGACCAGTCCGGTCTCACGAGTCTACACAGATTGAACCTCGACGGACGCTGCTGTGACCGCTCTCAACATCCACTCCCAGGTTGGGCGACGTACTCGCTGCGTGGACTCGGCGCACACAGCAAAGCACCGCTTGCGAGCCGCGCGCGCGACGACATGGACCCGGCCGGCCACAGCCAGATGGCAAGCAGCAGCGCATCTACTTCGTCAGGGAGCTCGACAGCGGCAGACCATGCCCCACACGGCAGAGCGCAGGAGATGCCGCTGCACACCGCCAAGTCGACAGGCTCGAGCTTACACTCTGCCTCGTCACAAAAGCGCAAGGAACGCCAAGCGCATCGAAGTGACCCACACAAGAAGGAGGGCAAGACGTATACATCCGTCACACCCACACAATCTGGTGCCCCCCGAAGCAAGGTCTCCGTCAGGCCCGCCTTTGCGCTCCGCGATAGATTCGATATACCCGATCTGCCGTCTGGCTCGAGTAGCTCCCAGCTTCAGGCCAAGCATGACGATCAACCTCTAGGCAAACGATTCGTGCACGTCCAGCATGACGGCCCGCCCTCTCGGACGACGGAGCCAAGACAGCCATTGAAATCATACGATCCCAATGAGACTCATAGAGGTAACGAGCCTGACGACGCCGACGCGACAGTGTCCAAACAGGGTCGTCAAGATACACACGGTCCAGATGAGGATGACGAGGAGGAAGAAGCAGAGCCAGAGCAGGGATGGTTCTCTTTCACACTGCCCACACGGATACAGAAGCGTGCAGAGTCTTACTGGCGCAATTCCGCCATGACTCGCATGCAGTCCTCGACAGGCTCCGTCTTCAGCGGCAGAGAAGGACGGCGGCGGCACGACAGTGCTGCACTGGGTATGACCCCGACCGGTGACATTGAAAAGTCATCCAGTCGGCATAGCGATCGCTCTCATCCACAGCGGCCGGGAGCCGGCAAGCGATCGACGGGCTCACACTTTGCTACAATGTGGAGCGCGCACCAGGCTACAGTGCGCATGCTAGCAGATGCTCGTTGAGCGAGGACTGATCAGGCAATGCAGACGCCTGGCTGGTCAAAGCCCTGGGAGCCCTTCCAACGGCACGAACAGACTCAAGATCCCTTTGATGCAGCGATGAAGAGTGCGACGGATCACGATCCAGATCGTGGCCCATCGAGCAGAAACAACAACCTGAGATGGCAAAACTTCATCCTCTACAATCCCTTCGCGCCCCTCATCATCCGTTTCGTCAACCTCAGTTTCACTTCCACCGTCCTCGCCGTCGCCGTGCGTACTCAGGTCGTCGAGAGGCACAACAATCTCATCGGCGTCCTCGGCTCCTCGATCCTGGTCGGCATCATCATTTGTCCCATCACGATCGTGCATATCTTTATCAGCGTATACGTGAGTGGCCCGCCTTCTCTGCTCCTTCGTCCGGCTGATCATGAGCTCGTAGCTCGAGTACTTTGGCAAGCCCATCGGTCTGTGGCGTGTCAGGCTAAAGATGACATTCTCGCTCGTCGAGCTCGTCTTCATCGCACTCTGGGCTGCCGAACTGGCGCTCTGCATTGATAGCTATATCTCGACGCCGCTCTACTGCACGTCATATCTACCTTATGCTCGCTTTCAGCCGCGTGTCGGCGATGCCGCCATCTCGGGTACCGCTGCGGACGTGCTTTGCAAGATGCAAGGCGCGCTCATCGCTCTCGTCTTGATCAGCTTGCTTCTCTACTGTGGCGTGCTCGTCATCACGCTCTACCGTATCGTCAACATGGTCGCCCGCAAAAGTCGATCAGGCGCATTTTAGAACTTTGTTGACTAGAGACTGTCTGTCGTATGTGAAATTGTCGCACGTGTATGCATCATCTCACATGTCTTTGACTACGTAAGCTCTTTGCTCGGCTCGTATTCGAAAGCGTCTTCGTCGGATCGATTCCAGAGTCGACACCACTCGAGGAGTAGCCGCCAATGAAACGCGATCATGTCCTCTGCTCGCCACTGCTTTCTTGCGTGAGTCAACGGCGAGGGAGAATCGAGCTAGCGCACGTGATTGAGTGCCCATTCCTTGCCATTTTGGCCAATTCGCTCAGCCAGATGATCGTTCGCGCCTCCTTCGTCCCAGCCGCGGAAGAACATCATGATGTCAATCAAATCCCGGTAATCTGTTGAGACAGGAATGTAGCTTTCCAGCCGGGTCAGCGTGTCGAGATGAAAATGAACGCATGCACACTCACTGGACCCATGGAACGATGCGTTCCTGCCACCACTGTGGGAACGTCGAGGCCTTCAATATAGCGCTGCTGCTCGTCATCAGGGTGTAAAAACGTCCGCTCCATCCATTGCCGTCAATGTCGAGAATGTACTTGTGCTTGAAAGCGTCCGAGCGAGGGGCGCTTTCCTGAAAGTCGAATGTCTGCGCGAGCTCTTGACAGATGTGCTCGTCGCATTGTATCGGCTCGCCTATCACGGCGAAGCTAAACAGGGCTTGCGAGACCCGCTCAAGCGATACTCGTACGAACGTCGTGCCACCACTGATGGTCTCAGCTAGCATCGTATGAAAGACGCCCTGGTCGGGTTTCGTGAACAGGTGAAGAAGACGGTAACGCGGAGAACCGCGCCAGCTCTTGACGGGAAGAGAATCTCTAAATGCTGCGCCCGTCAAGGATCCTCGCCAATAGAGCGTCGAGAATGGCTTCTTTGACCAAGGCACGGTCTCTTCTTCTGTGACTGGGCCTCGCGTCCTGGGGGCTAGCCCGAGATCTGTCCGATGAGTCGTTCGTGACCAGACGAACATGGGCTCGATACGCTGCAGCATGGAGCCGCGCGTATTGGCAGGATGGTGCCAGTAGACCTCTGGCGCTGAGCAAGCATCGGCTGACCTCGCTGCATCGTAAATGAAGCCATCTGAGTCTGGCAAGACAGGGTCGATCTCGTCCTCTCGAAAGCTCGGCAGCTTGTATGCAGCATGCATGGGCGAGCCCGACGGACATATATCCAGAAACGGATGATCAACGGAGTTCTTATCTGGAATGTATCCGTCAGTGTCACCAGACGCGTCAGGTATGTCTGCGGAAGAGAAGAGATCAGCGCATATCGCGAATACACACGCTCGACCGACATCTTCCTGCGCGCGTGAGGCGACGTAGATACTCCAGATGATCGTTGCTGACACTTGCGAACCCGCTATCGTCATAACTTACTGTAAAGTTGAAGCTGGCTGGCATGAGATGTGCAACCTCTCGCAGGGGCCCTAACGCGTCGCCTAAGCGGTCATTCGAATTATCAAACGCAAATTGCCGAGACTTGTCTTGCGCCGCAGGATCGACCATGACGGTACGGCTCCAGCTTTTTTGACTCTCATGGAGAGATGAGGTGCGTCGACGGATCACACTAGCCGGCAGGGCATAGAAAGGCTCCACGTCGTGGTGAATGTGATCGTACTCGTCCACTAGAACGACGTTGTTCCTGTTGGCATAGTCCCACCACTTGTCGAATCCACGAGGGGGATTTCGTCCGTATCGACGCCTGTACTCGCGTACCGCTTCGTCCAGTGTGGTCGACTGCTTGTCCAGCAGGGTCTGCCATTTTCGTTCTCCTGTTTCGATGAGCTGATGGATGGGATGTGCATCTGCTTGCCCAACTCGCGCAGCGTCGAGAAATACTCGGCCACGAAGCGTGTCGAGTGTGAGGCTGGCGGCCTTGAGCGAGCGCTCTTGCTCTGTCAATATTCGTCGTGTCGCAGGATCGTAGTTGGGCCCAAAGCTCGCGAGCGTTGTCGTATTCTGCGATCCTTGCTGCCATTGGAGAACCTGCTGAGCGACGGAAGCGTGTGCGTCTGATCGAGATGAAGACGCAAAGAGGGCAGTATCAGCTGCCGTAAAGATAATCAAGACGATGGCGGCAGCTGCAGGCAGCAGCCTGAAGTCGTGCGCACGCTGCGCCATAGGGCCGGCTGAGAGGCCCATGGCACGACTCGCGGGTTCGAATGAGCCAGAGCACAGACATTCTCGCAGAATTCGACTTTCGTGTGGGCCAATATAAACCCGAGACACGGCTTAGCGGGAAGACGCGATCAACGATAAACGATTGCGAGGCTTCGTAGAACAAAGCTCGCGTGCGCGTCATGTCTGCGTGGTCATGGCATGCACTTGAATATGACGTGGCGTGCACCGTATTGGCATATATGACTATAGTTTGTTACTATCTTGCACCCACTTTGCAGACTTGGCCTGCATCTTGGCTATCGCTTCGTGATCGTCGCCGAGCTCCTTCATTTTCGTGATGGTGTCCTTGTCAGGAATGGAGATCCCCGCCTGGACAGCGGGTCGCTCGCTGATGGTATCGAGCCATCGCTTGAGGTTCGGGAATGCGTCGAGCGTCTCGATGCCTGCCCAGGCATGGAATCTCACCCAAGTATACGAGTTGATATCCGCCAGCGAGTACTGGCCCTTGGACGGGCCGACAAGGTAGTCTCTGTCCTTGAGCCGACCCTCGAGAACGCCATACAAGCGCTTCGTCTCGTTGACGTACCGGGTCATACCATATTCAATCTTTTCTGGCGCATACCTCACGAAATGGTTCGCCTGGCCCTGCATCGGTCCTAGACCGCTTTGAGCCCAAATGATCCACTGGACGAGCTGGCTGGTCTCGTTCGGATCTGCAAATGAGAGTACGTGGTCTTGATCGTAGTGTTGACACAGGTACATGTTGATCGCAGCGCTCTCCATGACCGGAAAGTCATTGCGACTCTTGTCCGTCAAGGCGGGTACTGCGTGCCGCGGCATGAGGATAAGAGGGATTCGCTTTTCGATGCAGGCTCACTGCGTCCGTTCGGATTGACGGCAAGGAACTCTGGTGTCTTCTGCTCGTCTGCTCGAACTGTCAGCCTGGCAGTGTCAGGTCAGGCGTCAAACTTGCTCTTTTGCATCGCAATCGGCTTGTACTCGCACTTGATACGATCGCCATAGTGCGCTCTGAGCTCTTCGATAGCGATCGAGCACTTCTGTCCGTTCGGCGTGGCAGCTGTGAGCAAGACAAGGTCGGCCATTCCGGTCATGTCACGCTGCAAATGTCGCCGTCGCGTTCGTTCGTCTGGTCCGAGTCGACTGCAGATTGGTCACGTAAGCAACGACGAATTGCCCTGTCCGGCGTGCATTGGCCGATGGATGGGCTCGCTATTTGGCTCGGACGATGACGAGGAGTCTTCGGCCAGCGATGACGATCCCATGATCAGCCATGACTCGACATGCCCTGTCGAGCAGACACGACGCCTTTCACAGGCAAATGCGATCAGTGGCTTGCATCACATCAAATTAGCTTTGGACAGCACAGAATCATCGATACTCTTCGATTCCTTGTATGAGGCTTTCTTTGCCAATGCTACCTCGAATCAAGTCATGCTCTTTGCGTCGCCCTCGTCGCGCTTCGAGCTGCCGACATGTCTGCAGTCAATCTTTAAAAGACTACCTTCATTGCTCCTTCGAGCAGGCATGGACCTCTCCGACATCGAGCACTACCTTCCGCCGGCATCTTCTTTGCCGCGACATCAGATCATCGTCAACCTGTACCGGCCAGGCGAAGGCATCACTCCTCATGTCGATCTGCCACATCGCTATGCAGACGGTATCATCGGACTCTCACTCGGCGGCGCCTGTGTCATGGACTTTGCGCACCGCTCGCAGACTCATTGCGTTCTGCTCGAAGCAGGCGATCTATACCTACTGAGAGGCGACGCGCGCTACAACTGGCTGCATGGCATCGCATACCGCGAACAAGACACATACCTCGACGCAAATGGCCTTTGCATCACCGTCAGTCGCGCCTTGAGAATTAGCGTCACTTTCCGCACGATGCTCGAGGGCTCAGATCTCGTCTACACTAGCGCGGCAAGCTAGATCAGCATATAGAGCATGCATCAACCACTATAGCTTCGATCTGGGATAGTTCTTGCGCACGCCTTCGACGACCTGGTCATCTTCTGCGCCGAACAAGAGTACAGTCACAGTAATCTGTAGCCTGAGAGATCAGCACGGCCCAGCCAATGCAGAATCAGTTGGACGCACGTCATCTCGATATCTTCTGCTTATAGGAGCGGGTATAGACATCAGAGCCTGTAGCGTAGATGAATTGGCGCCTCCGAGCGCGTTGCGTATCAGATGAGTCGCAATGTTCGCGTCCTCGAAAACATAGCTCGGCCCGGCGCCCCTCTGAGGCGTCTGACGAGGCACATGAGGCGAGATGATGCCCGTATCAGACAGCCTGACTTTCTTCACGACTGCTGATTGCGTCTGTGGTCTTCGCTCGCCGTCTAAATATGCGCCCACGAGTCCGACGACCTCTTCGTTGCTGAGCTGATCCCACAATCCGTCTGTGGCCATCACGACAAACCTGCGGGTCGAGCCCTTGCTCGGCTTGGCAGGGAGATCGAACGTCGACACGACAGGATCAGCCGTCACATAGGGCGGTGTGAGATAATTGCGGGGCACGTATCGACCCTGACCGGGGTAGAAGGCATCGAGCAGCTTCTCTTGCATTCCCACTGGCCACTTGTATCGCGAGTCACCCATTGCACCTGCTCGCGTGTCAGCAGATATCAAGATGAGCCACAGCAACGCACGTGTTGGTTCCAGACCGCCGAGTACGCGTCCCCGCATGATGACGCTGTCTCGCTCGCTCGCAGGGTGTTCAGCTTGCATTCTGTGCTCGAAGTAAGCATCGTTTCTCTCACAGGCCGGCCAGCGTACCGTTTGACCTCTTTAGGGTTCTTGCCCGTCTGGTCCTCAGTGAGAACTTCCGCTTTCCAGACGCCTTTCCCGACTGATGTACCCATGACGGCGCGAGAATCACCTGCGACAGCAAGCTGCAGTCGGTTATTGGCCGTGTCGACAAAGGCAAGGAGGGCACAAGAGCCAGACAGGGCGGGCAAGAGCGTCTGTAACGCTTCCGCTTGGGCAGTCGTGTTCAGCTTGCCCTTGCCAGAAGTGCTTTCGAGTAGCTTGATAGGCGCGTTGACAATGTCGCTGTCCAACCGCCGGAAAGCATTCCTCAGAGCTTCTTTTGTGACATTTGGATCCGAGTCCAGCTCGTCCAGCTGGAACGTGTCTTGAGCTGTCTTGCTATTACTCCCCGTCACGAAAGACCATACGCGGTCCATCTTGCCCTTCTCATCGTTGCCCTTGCTACCATCGGACGCTATAGACGAGGAGCTTGCCAGGCTTGCTAGTCTCACTTTGGCATATTCTTCTTCGCCCGCAAAGACGGCGTTCAGTTCGCGGCCGACGTAAGCAAGCAGGTGTTCGCTGAGATACTTTGACGTTTGCCAGCCGGAGTGACCATCGAACACGGCAAACAGCATGAGATCGCCCGTCTTTTTGCTCGAAGCATCGCGTGATAGTATGACGGAGCAAGAGTCGTCTTCGATCGGATCATTGCTTGCTAAGAAACTCGTATCGTATCTGTACAGAGGGTTTCCCGCTCTGCCCACAGAGAATGACTGGGCGTGTTCGGCCAGGCGTCGATCGGTCTCCTCGGCAGACAGCATTGCGAGCGTTTTGCTTGTCGCTTTTGTAGCCGTCGTCGTCCCACTGCCACTCTTATCGCCTGTCTCGCCTTGCAGAGGGACAGTGAAGAGCTGACTGCTCCTCGTCGGGGACGTGGAACTCGATGCAGCAGCGGCCAGCGCCGATGGACTTGTTGCTTTGGACGAGGCGTAGCGCTGTTGTCCGAGATAGATGACACTGGACAGTGCAACGACACCTAAGCTGATGAGAGCTATATCGATCGCCTTCCGTCGCTCCGGCGGGGGCGGCGGTCGCTTAGTAGATGAGGAGCTAGATGCGTTGCTACTCGATGAGCTTCCGTTCGAAGAGCCTGGAGGCGCTGCAGAGATATAGCTGGGCGAGCCTGTCGATCTGATAGCACTCAGAGACAGCCAGCGAGGACTGTCAAGCCGCGAACAGGCCGTCAAGGGACTAGATGGAGCTGAGCAAGCTCGACAGACAGTAGGCCGGCTTGCAACGAGAATGCTGAGCTGCAGCGAGCGGAGAGTACCAGGTAGAGCCCTCGCAGGCCTGGACATGTCCACCGCCCTGAGAGATTTACCACAGTAGCGGCTGTCAAGCGTACATCAGTACGTTCGTTCAAGTCGCTATGACGCAAATCCGCGCGAAGCTAGAAGCGCGACGATCTGTCTGCCGTCTGCCAGCGGGTCTCGGAAGATCACGCCAGAGTACAACAAAGCCCGGGGACGTAATGTCCATCACGTTGACAGTCAGTTCTAGGGCGAGCTCCATGCTGACTAGGACGGGGCTCGGGTCTATCGTCGGAGTGATGCAAGCGTGACCAATGTCAGTGTTGTCAGAGCAATCCACACTTCTCTTTGTGGTTTCGCCAGAGTGGCACCACTCGCGCCTGTCGATGCAGTACTGGCGAGTGAAGTGACAGTGGCAGAAGCGATGGGAATACCAAAGTCAGCGCCCGTTGTGGCATTGCCGAACGAGCCTGCAATGCGCGCTGCGCTAGTGACTGTGGCATTGCCGGCTGCGCTGGTAGCTTTGCTCCTTCTGTGAGCGCTCGACGTCTTGGTCGATGACGAGCTCGCTGATACTGGTGTAGGCGCAGTCTCAGAATCGCTGTTGTCATCAATGTTGCCCGACACTTGCTCGCTCGCGTCGCTACTGAATTTGCCTGTACCTCCCGACAGGGTGAAGCGTGCGCTGTAGGTGTCGCTCGTCATGTCGCTCCCAAATACCGAGGGACGCATGCGGAGGAAATAGTAGTGCCCTGAGGGCCCGATATTGGCGGGAATGGTGCCTGAACCGGAAAGCTTTCCTGCGGGAAAATTGCCCACGGTTGCTAGCATGGTCTATGGATGCGGGTAAGACCAGTGACATACACAGCTGGCGCGGGCATACCTGGTTCGTCAGGGAGCCGACGTAGACCATGACTTTGAGCGTGCCGAGCGGCGTCAGGTCCGAATCGCCGCTGTCTTGCCATGTGAATTGGAAGGGCTTGCCGGCTGCGATGGTCGTAGAGGCAACAGGTGCAGTGATCTCGAGAGTTGCTCTCGCTATGCCAGCGAAGCTAAGGACTGCAAACAGTGCGAGCCTTTGTATTCTTGCCATATTCATCTCTGAATCTGCTGAGTACGGAAGTGAAGTGCAGTGTCGGGAGTGACGCTCGATGAGGCGAGCGAGCCAGTGAACTGCACAGTGGGACGGTCTATCGCTCTTGCCGAGACAGACCTGTCGTGGTTTTGCGGTCTTTGAATGGCGATCGCTCGCGCCAAGACAGACGCGACAAAGTCACGCGGGTGATCACGCGCTAGCGGCTTTTGCAATTTTGACATTCTATCAGGGTTCGGTCTCAGGGAATCTACTTGATCAGCTGCACTTTGGGCCACCTGCGCGAGCTTGACTTCAGCACTAAAAGCCGCGAGAGGGAGATGAAGAGCTCACTTGAAGGTAGGCCCACTGGATGCCACGCAGATTTGACCGAGCTGATGCGCGACGTCAACACACGTGTCGATGTCTTTCCCTTGCAAGAGAGCACCACAGAAAGCGCCTGCGAAGGCGTCGCCCGCTCCGTTGGTATCGACGATATCTTCGTCCTTCATGGGGGTGACAGGGAACACCTTTGGTTCTGCATCGGGCGTAGCGACGATGGTCGAAGACGCTCCTTGAGTGATGACGACCAGACGGGGCGAGGCTGTGTTCTTCTTGGGCAGTGCAGCGAGCTTGCTCGCAATCTCTGCAATGTCTTTCGTCTGTCGTGGATATATCAGCTCGGCAATACATGAGGAAAGGACGAGACTTACATTCCAGTCGTGGGAGGCAGCATAAGCCTCTGCTTCGCTCTCGTTACCGAACAAAACATCGACGAGCGGCAGCATCGTGTCGACTTGGCTCTTGAAGAACTGTGGAATGAAAGGCGCTGACAGGTTCATTGCAAACATCTGCACACACACGGCCACACATGAGCAACAGCTTCGCGCAGGTCGTCTGCAAGGTACCTTGTTATGCTCGCTGGCATAGCTGGCAAGCTTTGTAGCGCTCTCGATGCCATGGGTGAGGAAGAAGCCACCGAGATAGAAAAATTTGGCGCCCTCGATCAGCTGCTTGACGTTGGACTCTTCGAGATGCGATGGCGTGAACTTCTCAGCAGCGCCCAGCAGCGTTGCTAGCGATCTGACCGTCCACCCGTCTCAGTGGGCCTTTCGACAGACGCAGCAGAGGGGAGACGCGCCTGTTGTGACCAGTGATGACCACCGCGCAGGCTCCCGTCGGCTCGCCACCCTTTGGAATGACCTGGTAGAAGCTCTTGAGGCCTTCCTTATCATTGGCCGCTCTCAGCTGATCGGCAAGATCGTCTTCGCCTACTGCACCGAGATAGGCGGTCGAATTGTCGGGCAAGACATACTGCAGCATGCCAATTGAGCTCATGCGACTTGGCAAGCTTGTCACATTCTGACCTGTGCAGCTCTGGCAGCATTCTGTGCAGCACCACCGGCGACATAGACGACGTCGTAGTTGGTCTTGATGTCGTCATAGCTGCACGATGGCCTGATGAGTAAAATGTTCAGGGGCTGATGCGCCTTGAGACTTGCATCTCCTTTTGCTTGCCCTCGACGAGGATAGCATCGTTCGCTTTGAGTTCATATTTCTGGAGCAGCGCTTCACCATTGCGCACTTGGATGTCGAGCAACCTGTCGACCGAGGCAGATCCTACGTCAGCTCTGCCCAAGCACGTTGCGAGTTGGCCTGGCCGCGCGAGCATGTGCAACCATGCTGTGGGATCACTGACGGGTTGCCCATTGCTACGAAGGAGTAGGAAGCCATCTTCGGTGGCTGAGCAGTCGCACAGGACAGTCGGCAGATTGGTAACGAGTGACTTTGCCAGTGGACCGCGCGCGCCAAGGTGCACACCGTCCGTCGATCCATCTGCCGGCGGTCCTCTGGGCAGATCATAGATGGATGACCCGGCACGAGAAGTGTCGAGCGTCATAGAGAGCCTCCTCGCAGCACCAAGCCCGTCAGCAGCTCCATCAGCCTGGGCAGATCTGCTCTGACGTCGAGCATCTCAGTGACCGTCTCAACGAGACTCTACAGCAGTACTATACCTCAGATGCAGCCTTCGAGCATCCTCTCTGTCGAGTAGCATCACGTCCACAATCTATCAAGGCAATCGCCAATATATACCTATGGTAAGTAGCTCGATAGGACGACATCGCGCGCCTCGAATCACGCCCATTGCATCGCTCAGGTACCACACCATCGCAGACGTCGTCAAGACCGACGTCAAAAGCGTCGGCAAGTGTCCGTCCGAGTCTGGAGGCATGCCCGACTCATGCCCCATGTCCAGCATTTGATGAGGCGAACAGCCGATTATACCTCGACGTGACTCGCATTGTCAACCTACGCATCACGCCGTTCAAGCCAGTACGACAAGCACTTTTCCAGTAGGTTCAGCAACTCAGGCACTCGCAGGTTCGCCTACGCCTGATCATCGTCCTCAATCTTGCCAAGGGACGCGACGGCAAGCTAAGGATAAGGAAGCAGGAAGATCTATACCAGCCAGAGAGTCTCGCACTCTTCGGCTTGCCCGGCAGCTCATCTCTCGTCCTCATACTCAAGCACACAGCCACCTTTGCGTGCAATGTTGCAGTCCAGTCCGTCATGACTGCTTTGCCCCATGTGTGACTGCAGCTGAGCGTAGCGCAGATTGGCGAGGACGGTCGGCATGTTCAGATAGCATGGATCAATGCAATAAAAACGTTGCACTGCTCCGCATGCATCCGCTAACAGACCAGCCTCTGGCTCTGGCCCGAGACCTGAGCGCTTGAGGAGTTTTCTCAGATTTATTGCAATCAATTGGTCACGTGAATAACTTAGGATCGCTCCGCCGCCGTCGAGCAGGCGGCCGGCAGCAGCGATGTCGGCCTACTCTAGCCGACCGGGCGGTCAGTCTCATTGCTCGTCCAGTCAAGCTGCACCACTGATGCTCCACATTGTCGATACAGTGAGGAAACCAAAGTTCTTCAGGCCAAATATTGCAGCTGCATCTGCTTTGCCGACGAGTCAATCCTCGAGCGAGTCAGCTTCCCGCAAGCCGTCACAACAAGCCGGCATACCAAGTGACCGATCAGGCTCGCAAGTACCGACGAGCAGCACAGCAGACGGCCAGCCAAGCTCAACTCAAGATGCCCCAGCGAGATCTCAGGAACCTGCAGCAAGCTCTCTGAGTGAAGCTCCACCTGCTCGCCTGCCACCCACGCCTGAGCAGACGCAACAGCGTGCATCGGACGCTGGGAATGCGATCGAGTCTGACCATGAGTCTCGTGCACGACGGATCAAAACATCCGGCCAAGCAAAGACGGACGCTCAGCAAGCTGCGCAAACGAAGGCAGACAACGGGCTGCTCACACCGGACGCTACCCAAGAATCTCAGCGCCTTCAGCATGAGCTCTCGTCTGCCTCGCAAGTTGATGATCGTGTTGCAAAGGCTACTCAAGTCGCGAGGATGCCAGAGACCGTCAATGCCGCAAAGCCGAGAGCGAAGCGCGGGCAGCCTATCTCTGCACCTGCTAGACCAGCTACAGCTATTGCTGCCCCCTCTCCGAGCATCGTCAGGCCTGCGTCTTATGCAGTGGCTCGGCCTAATGGCAGGTCTGCCGACGTTGCAGTTGGCTTGCAACCGCCGGCCGCAGTTGCGCAATCAGACACATCTCACCTGCTCAGACTTGGCTCACCTGCCGACTCGCGCGCGCCGGTATCGAGAGGAACTACTGTCAACGCGGAAGCGAGCACATCTGGTACAGCCGGAAGCAAGACCAAACCTGCACCTCAGCGAAAGCGCAGGCCGACCCCCAAAAAGGCCACCGCTGATCTGACCGAGCAACTCGTCCAACACAAACGCAAGGTCACAGCTGAAAGGGCCAAAGCCAGCAGGAAGACGACGGTTGCGCCCCCAACTGCGGACACGAATGTTGCGCCAATGCAGCAGACATCGCCTGAGCCTATCCGCACTGCCGCAGATTTAGAAGCAGTCGAGGCTCTCGGCAATCTACGTTCAGGGTTTGGCACGCTTGGCACGTCCGCGCCGTCTCTTGTCGCCCAGACGACCGACCAAGATGACAACCCAATCGCATCAGAGACGAGCAATCTGGCCGCAAACAAGCGTCCACTCGGTCCGCCTGAAGAGTGGAATGCCTTCATGCAAGAAAAAGTCACCGCTCCTGCGCATGACCCAGATGACAATTCGATGCCGCCGCCTGCAAAGCGTAGCAAACCGCAGACCGGGGACATCCAAGTCACGGCGACTGATGGGGATGAGGAAGCCGAGGCTGCCTATGAAGAGGACGCCGGTCCAGTCTTCCTTGAAGGACAGGACAAAATCGATGCGGCGAAGACGAAGATGAACATGCTCCTGCGAGACTTTGACAACGGCGATAAGAGCCAGCGTTACATTGAGATCAAGCGTGCGCAGCAGGAAGCAAAGCAACGCCGCGCTCGTCATCGCCAGAAAATGCGCAGACGCAATGCCGGCGCGGCCGTTTCTGACAACGAGGACGACGAAGTTGATCGAGCTCTAGACGAGATCAATCGGGTCAGCCGCTCGGGAACTGCTCGCTCGAGTCGAGAAGGCACTGCGGCTACACAGGCTTCTATCGATGGGGACGATGAAGATTTTACCATGCCGGCTGTTGGAGGCCCTCGACTGCAGATCGTCGACGGCCAATACGCGATCGACGAGAGCTCCACCCAGATCAGGCGTGCCGGAGTATGTCGGCTACTCTTAGCTCTTGCTGCTGAGCTGATGCACCACCTTGCAGCTGGGGCGAGATGACGCTGAACGAGAGGTCGTCACAGAAAGCGCCAACACTCGATTCGTCAATTCCTCCACTCACTCGAAGCGAACCGGTTCTGCAAAGTGGCGATCTGAGGAGAATCTGGCGTTCTTTGAAGTGCGTATGTTCAGAAATTTCGAATGCGCTTGCTGATGCTAGGCACAGGCACTTCGCATGTTCGGCACAGACTTTGAGATGATTGCTCGCCTGTTTCCTGGGCGCAATCGTCGCATGCTCAAGAATAAGTACACTCGCGAAGAGAAGGACCGTCCTGCAATGGTCAACTGGGCACTTTCAAACCGTATACCGATCGGTAAGCCAAGGCCTGACCTTGCGCGGCAAGCACTTACGCTCGGGACAGACATTGAGATGTACGAGCTTCGTACCGGTGTCTCGCTCGACCGACATGGGCCCTTACCGGAAGATCCTTGCGAGCCTTACTATGAAGCGCTGCCTGCCCATCTGCGGAAACAGTCCTCCACACCTGCAGTCGAAGTTGATGGCGGGCTTGCAGTCGATCCAGAGCTTGATGGCACGGGGCCCTTTGCAGACGAAGAAGAGGCCATAGCTGCCAATATCGTAGCAGATGACAGCGACGAGGAGCTTCCCAATATACCAGGCGCGATGCCGTAGCTGCTGCCGCGCCTGCAGCGCTATCGAAGCTCGATATATGCTTTGTGCCCTCCTTGTGTGACATAGAAGAATTGATTGCAACAACATTTGTACATGCACAAACAGTATCCTCAATCGTCGAGGGTAAGATCAATGACAGCTCGGGCTGTCACTGACAGAAGACTCGCATTCTCTACCGTCGCACTGGTCTTTATCGGCTCGAGCAATTGTAGCTGGCGAGCAAAATCGTCAGAAGCACCTAACATGACGTGATCGAAGATCTCTGCCCAGTCGCCTGTCGCAACATCAATCCTATTGACGAGGACGTTGCCAACGCCTTGTGCAAAATCACGCAGCAAAACCCTGAAGCCATGAACCTGCAGAAAGTGTTCAGTGTAGGTACCCTGTTGTCAACGCGAGACCGACTTTGAGGCTGGTGCCCATGACAGGTATCATATCTGGGCGCTGTGATCGATCAAAAGCAGCCATCTCGCCAATAGAACGGTCCCAGTCTGGAGAGATGCTGCTCCCGCCATGCAGCGTGATTGCTGGTCGTACGCTGCCTAGCATGCCTGCTCTCCTCTTGCTCTGTTCTGCACGATCTCGTGCTCGAATTTCACAAAGAGTACAAGCTGGTACTTGGCCTTCTGCGAAATGCTGCAGAATGGCATCTCGTCCAGAGACTCTTTTAGATGACAGACTGAGCAGACAACTTCTGCCCACGACCCGTGTAATTGAACCACTTGCGCCGCCCTCTGAGCACTTCGAAGCGCATCCGATGCCTCTCTCGCCGTCGGATGCTGCATATTTAAATCGGCCGGAACGCAGCAGAGGCCGGCCCGCCCTTCCAAACCATCATTGTTCTGCGTGTATATCCTTGCCAGAGCCCCTCTGTCGTGCATTCGCTTGATCATCCTGTGCGTCTCGGTAGGTTCTGCCTCGTCCGATGCGCACTTGAGGTTGTTGAGGAATATCAGATGCGTCTTGATGCCGTCTGGCGTTCTCAGGATGCGCGCGTCAGATAAGTCTTTGCCCTTCATCGTCGGCAATTCAACTTTGCTCGGGGTCGCCGTCACACGCTTGACTTTCGGAAATGGCAGCCTATCTGTAGACCTTCTTATGCTAGGCGTTCGGTCTGGCGTAGCCGGGGCTCTGTCTGAGCTTCTCAGTAGTCGACACGGGCGCCCTTGCTTTATGATAGGGGACGCGTGCGATTCGCGTTCCGGCTCTGCGAGAGTGTCGAAGGACCGCTTCAAGCGATTGTCGCTTCGACATGAGGTCATCCTATTGGCTACGCTGTCAAAGCTGGACTCAAGCGTCGGCAGTTGTAACAATGGCTGCCGCCTAGGAAGCGTATTGCATGGACTGGCCGGTAATGTGAGATTGTAAAACCCTTCAGCTGACCCGAAGTCTTGCAGTGAGACGTCAGTCCTGACTGTCGAGCTTGCGTATTGTTCGAATCACGGACGGGTATGCCTGCGCTGCATGAGATGCCTGCGCCTGTAAGCACCACGATCCGTTGCGCAGCGTGAAACTTGACGGCGAGCGCTTTCATACGCTTGCCAATCGACGGCGAACCATCTGCTTTGATCGTCTGTGGTTTCAGATTGAACTTGGCCGCTGTCATCGCCGCTGAGGTGAAAGCTCGGCTAGTGTAGGGTCGCATCTGGGCGAGGACAATCAGCGTGATGCGGAGCGCGTCGCGAGCGGCCGAGGCGCCGATGCTTCAACTACTCAGGCTCGGGAGAATGAGCGAGACAGCCGCTATGTTGACACTGCGTGCGCGTATATATGACATGCGACAACAAACTGCATGCTACTCATGGGCCGTAGCTGCTCAACAAATCGTCAGAATCGTATCGAGAAGAGGACGTGTCGTCAAGGCTTTGACGCTTGACCATTTCGTCCATCGAGCGATTGCTGCGATCTGCGAGCGGCTGGACAGACGATTTCACTGAATGTGCTGTCTTGTTGGTGGTCGAGCCTGGCGATTGCAGAGAGGCCAATCGAGGCGACGAGGGTAAAGACGCATTTGAGCGTACTGGTGGTACGATAGCCGAAGTCGCGTCATGTCCAAAGGACGATTCTTCCGCAATGAGAGCGGACAAATCACGCCCAGTATTGTCAGAGAATGGCGGTCTGGCGCTGGCTGCACTACGGGCCGAACCTGGTGCGACTGATGAGCCTCGTACAGAGGGCGGCGTTGACGGCATTGATATGGCTGCGCTTGGCATTTGACGGGCGCTGTTAGAAGTGGGCGAATCGGGAAAGCGTGATATAAAGTGGCTATTGGCCTGAGACGACTGTTTACGTGGCGGCGGAGCACCTTGAGCCTCGACAGCAGCAGCCTGTGCGGCTAAAGCTGCGATTGTCAGAGGCAGATGGGGACTGGACACGTCTGAGGACTGTCCGTCCTTCTGAGACGTACTGTCGCTGAGTGTAGCCTGCATCGGCCCAGATCCAGATCCGAATCCAAGCACAGGCGAAGCACTGGCGCTTAGACTCGGGCTAAGTGGCGGCAATGAGGCATCGCCAGTCGAATGATTGTCCAAGCCTGGTGATCTAGATGCACTTGGCTGTTTGCGTGATGGCGACTTGCTGGAGCGTGGCTTTTTGAACGATTTACCTATCTTGAACGACGTTCGAGAGCTTTCGCCTGACATGCATGTCAGCTCGTGCGCCAATCGCCTTTGCAGGCTTACCTTCGCTCGCCAGTTCTTGCTTGTTCCAGAACTTGAAAGCCGGCTTTTGAAAGAAGCCTGAGGCTGCGCTAGGTGATTTGGTCATCTCGCTGGGCATCTCGGCAGAATTATCGAGATCTTGCATAGGCTCATGAGCGTCTTGGGCAGTCGTGATTGGTGATATCGCATCCGTGGGTTGCTCCTCTGCAGTGATGGGTGCAGCGACGACCTTTCGCTCGATCAGCATAGCAGGGTCCAGGTCGGGTAAAGGCGGCGCTTCCGCTGCGGTCCCTGGCGCCTCGATCGTGCTTTGGCTGAGGCTCGCATTGGCAACGCTCGAGCTGGAGCGCGGTGGACGAGCGACAGCGGAGGCGGCTGAATCAGCAGCGCCAGCTGTGACCGGCTCGCTCGATAACGCTGACCAGCTGGGCTCGTTGGCATCTCTGCCGTCTACATCTCCCCCTGCTGTACTTGCTGCGGGATTCACGGCTTTGAAAGCGAACAAGGAGGCATTGCGATTGGACATCGGCTTGCCAGCAGAAGACTCAATGGAAGATTGCGACGGCAGAGGGGGCACTTCAACAGCGGGCGGACTGAACGAGCGCATGTAGCCAAGTGTCGTCTGCGCACTATCCGTAGAGACCATCGAAGCATGTCGAAGGTCAGTTCCCCCTCTCACCAATATATTCTGCGGCGAGAGTCCGTCGTCATTTGGTATGACTGCTCAATGACATCAGCGTCTATTTGCAGCGTCTGACATGAGCGGTCTACCTGTGCCTGACGGTGACATAAGATCGCTCGCCCGTCGCTCGTGCCATTCTGACTGTCTGATTTCTGGGACATGTTGTAGTGCGCGCTCGATAAGTGCAGGGCTAGCTGACGATCGCGCTGGCGAGGGCGCATTGGCGCGCAGGGGCTCCGCTGCTATCTTGTATCCATCAGATGCCCCGATGATAGCACCAGTAGCATGTTCAGAGGTCGCCCGCTGACGAGCTGCGCTCGGTGACATCGTGCCTAGGATGCGCTCAAGATTGTCAAAGCTGGCTTCCATATCGATGCTTGAGCTTCTGCTGGTTTTAGGAAGCTCTGCAGCATCTGCGCCTTCTACGCCCGGCACGCGTAAAGATACACGACCCCCGGCTGACCCTTGTCCGTCCGTCTCAGGCGAGATTTGCGTGTCCGCTTCGTGCTGCTCGTCGGGGCATGCTGATGCAAGCAGAATCGGCGACGAGAGTCTGGGTCCTTGCCTTTGCTCAGACAGCAGTCGCTGCACGTCTTGTATATCATCTGGAGCTCGCACCTCGTCGCTGAGCGCAGGCGACATCTGCGGCATACTAGCGGCGGCGGGTACAAAAGTCTGCGGTATTTGATCGCTGTAGATACCCAGACCTCTCTTCAATAAGGGCGCGAGGTCTTCGGTATCGTCTAGGCGAGCTATTGGTGCGATCCAATCTCGCTGGATTGCAAGAGGCGAGGCTACCGATGGTTGCAGGCTTGTCGCGCGTGTGCCCATTTCGGTCGTCTCTGCTGATGCAGCATCGTCACGTTCTTGGCTGCTATCAGCTTCGCTGCTATCATCGAGCTGTTGGTACCCGCCTTCAGCTTCTCTCTGGGCCGCGGTCAGACCACTGGCGCGCATCGTCACCTGCTCAAGCTCTGCTGGCATTGGAACTGCCGGGTTCGTCTGCACCTGACCAAAAGACAGTGGCGTCGTGGCCTGCAGCGATGAATGTCTTGGTGCGAAGATGGAGCTTATGGGCGCAGGTGAGGTTGTGGATGACGGAGATGCTGCTTTCGACCAAGCTTCGAACCATTTACCGCCCCCTCGCCGCTCATCGATTTCAAACTCAATTTTGCCAACGATGACAGGCTGTGCGAACGAGCTGCCCTTTGCGTTGCTTGCATAGGATCGTCGATCAAAGCTCATCGATTGACCTGCAAATGACTGTCGTGCCATACGAGATTCGCGTAGTATACGAGGTGACGGCTGTGAGCTTTGATGCGAGGTGTTCGCAGAACCGGCAGAAGGGGCTGTTCTTGGTCTCCCACGCGATGCTACGGAGCCTGGCCTCGATTGCAAGCTAATGCTGGCGGAAGGACTTGCGATAGCGCTGGCTCGAGCATCCGTCACGTCATGTGGGTAGCTTCCGTTTGGCAGCGTCCAGATAGGCCGTTTGTCTTCTACAGCACGTAATGCCTTCCCAGGTCTGATAGGAGAGCCGCTGGGCGTGGTGGTCCGGCCAATATTAGGCGGCGGCTCAAGCTCTGCAGATTCAGTCGAATCGTCCTGAGTGTCTTCCACTGAGATGTCGCCAGCAAGATGGACTGGTATTTGTGGCACCGGGGGTACCCTGCCCGACGATGCTAGCGGATGATCGTCGACGGCAAAGAGCAGTGCTTCTTCGCGCTCGAGTTCAAGCATATCCTCGAGAAAGAGTTGGGCCCAGAGCAGCTCCCATGCATCCTCGCCTATCCTTGGACCGCCTTCTCCGATCAGGCTGGCTAGCGGCCCGTTGGCTGATGAGATTGTCTCGAGCAGATATACGACGATACCCCCTGTTGAAGGTAGGCCGTACTCTCGCGCGATAGCTGCCACCTGTCCGGAAAGAGTAGGATAGAGCGGCACTAGGGTCCCTCGCCTGTGGATGTCGTTCGATGAGTATGAGTTCTAGCGGATTTTAGCAAAGAGCATGCCTGAAGTTACGCGCTGAGCCATAGCCGGAGCACAGAGGACTCGTTCGGGGATGGGGCGGATCATGTGGCAGTGCCTCTGGTGGGATGACAGTGACGAGGTAGCGCGAAGGCGGTTGTCTCCGTCTAGACGACGATGAGCTGACAGATGATGATAGATATTGATGAGCTGAGATGCTCGTATTGGCTTGCATCTGCTCATCGCTGCGTCCTATGGTCGCCATCGCGTCCTTGGCTCGTAGCTCCTGCGTCGCCCGCTGGGCGGCCAGGGTGGCCGTGAAGTCCGGCGTGAACGTTGCGAGCGTCACTGCTCGTGTTATGTTCTTCGTATGTGATCAGGGGTAGCTAGTGAGGATGTCGCAGTCGTTAAACGGTGCGCGCCGTGGCTTCAGCCGTGGGTCGTGTGCTCATCCGATGGTCTGGATCAGGCTTGCTGTGTGCCCATGACCTCGAGCCAGCATTGTGGCTACGACGCGTCGCGCCTGCGCTGCTTTGCTCCTTTCGGCTGCAGGCTGATGATCATCCAGGCGCCATCTCTAAAATGAAATCCATGGGCGATCGCAGAACTCAATCCCGTCAGGCTCATATTCCCAAATCTCTCGAGTTTGGCCTTGGCAATAAGTTCCCACGAATGTCATTCTTCGACTCGGATGCCTCTTCTGATCCTGTGCGCCTCGCACTCGACGCGTTGCTTGCTAGGGACGATCTTGCACTGCTCAAAGATGCGCGCGTCATCTACAGGGCAAACCCGGATCCGCACAATGTCTCCATCATCTCAGGCGGGGGCAGTGGTCACGAGCCTTTGGCAGCAGGCTATGTGGGCAGGGGCATGCTGACCGGCGCTGTATCGGGTGACATCTTTGCGAGCCCTTCGACTAAGCAAGTCTTTGCAGCCATCAGAGCATGCGCAAGCGATGCGGGGACGCTGTTGCTCATCCTCAATTACACTGGCGATGTTCTCCATTTCAATCTTGCGGCACAGAAAGCTCGCGCCGAAGGACAGGCGGTTCAGGTCGTTGCCATTTCAGATGATGTCGCAGTCGGCCGTGCGGCAAGTGAGCTGGTCGGAAGACGTGGCTTGGCTGGTATGATCCTGGCTCAGAAAATCTGCGGCGCTGCGGCGGAAGCCGGTCAGTCATTGCATCAGCTGACAACACTCGCACAACGCATCAATGCTAATATGGTCTCTATTGGGGCATCACTCGATCATTGCCATGTGCCAGGCTCACTACCCGCTCATCTAAAGGCAGACGAAATTGAGCTTGGCATGGGCATTCATAATGAGCCCGGCTTTACAAAGCTGTCGCCATCACCCAAGCCTGCCGAGCTCGTTGCGCGAATGTTAGGACTACTGCTCAAGCAAGACGATGAGGAGCGCTCCTTTGTGCGGTTCGCAGCCGGTGATCAGCTCGTCCTCCTTGTGAACAATCTTGGAGGGCTGAGCAATCTCGAGCTTAGCGCCTTGACGTCCCTCACTCTGTCCGCGCTGGGTGAGACACTCCTAATTGCGTGCTGGCACAGCTTATCAGCCTGCAGAGGACCAAGCTATCCACCCTGTGCGAGTCCTCTCGGGAACCTTCCTCACCTCGCTTGACGGATCCGGCTTCTCCATAACGCTGCTCAACATAAGCTCAGCCGCCTCGGACGTGTCCAGCAATTCCGAGCTTCTGGATTTGCTCGATGCTCCTGCAGCAACGGCAGCCTGGTCCAATCCCAGTGCAACATCCTCAGCCTCTGCATCGCGTGATAGTCGTACAAAACAATCTAGTAAGGACGTTCGCAGCCCGCAGCAATCAGGCAAAGTACTGGTAAGCGCATCGGTGCTCTATCGGGCCATCAGCGGCGCATGCGAAACGCTCGAAGCGCAAGGCCCGCAGCTAACTCGATGGGATACCATCGTCGGCGATGGGGACTGCGGCCGTACTTGCGAGCAAGGCGCGCAAGCTGTTTTAAAGCTCGTGAACAGTCCTCCGCACTCATCCCGCATCGATATAGGCTCTTTCGTACACGACATTAGCGAGGCAGTCGAGGATGCTTGCGGGGGCACGCTCGGTGCAATTTTCGCCATCTTCCTCGCTGCATTAGCCAACGAACTCTTGGCCGTGACAGCGGACAGCCTTGAGATGTCCACTTGGGCAGCTTGTGCAGCTCGCGCTCTGGAGACGTTGGAAGCATCAACGCTTGCTCGCCAAGGCCACCGCACTATCATGGACGCACTCATCCCGTTTGTCGAAACTTTCACTATTTCGAATGTTCTACGAACGGCCGTGTCCGCTGCCATTACAGGCGCAGAGGGAACGAAGAATCTTAAAGCGAAGCTGGGCCGAGCGGCCTACATTGGTGAGCGTGAGGGGACAGAAGTCCCGGATCCCGGTGCGATGGCGGTCGCGGCGATCCTGTCCGGCTTGATGGAGGCGTTTGACTGACGAGAAGAGCATCGATGAGTGTTGTACAGTTGCAATGGTACAAACACGTAGTCTAAGGGCCTCTAGACCTGATGATCGCGATCTTGATACGAAGGCGGCCGATCTTTGTGCCTGCCACTCGACGCCTCGTCCGAGTCAGAAAGGTCTTCCTCGCCAATATCGAAGACAGTCTCGTCATTGCGCACGAGCGAGTGCGCCTCGGCATCTTTGCCAATGCTTTCAGCGTCGCGATCGTCCGGTCTGTTCCTCAGGAGCGACGTGACTGCATAAGACTCTGCGCCATCATCATCCTGCGCAAGCTCTTCCGACATTGCAAGAAGCCTGTTTTTGGGTGTCGGCCGCCATACGAAAGCAATGGCAGCGAATACGATGAAGTAGAGCGAGCCGAGCTGTGCGAGGCTGATTGAGCTCGCTCGCTCGAGACAAACAAGAACGAGACTTACCCAGCCGTCTAGTAAGAACCACCGAGTCTGCCATGTATCGGGAGCGTAGTTGTCATCTAGTCTGCTAGAGAAAGACACCGACGAGATCACAAAGAAGGAGGCAATGACGATGATGGCGCCAATCAGTATGCGATAGAGACGAGTGAACATGAGCTTCTTGAACGTCTGCTTGCGGGCCGTTAGGTCGGCAATCGTGCTGTTGAGTGAATACATGATCCACATCATGAACGCTGTCAGGGAAAGAGCAAGCGGGATGATGAAGAAGAAGATGAAGATTCCTGCGCTTTCTAGCGGTATGACGACCGTGCCGACCGAGTACAGGACGCCAAAGATAAAGTGGATGACGGCGAGGATGCGTGCTTTGTTCATGACGGGCCCGAGCGAGGGCTTGACGACCGAGAAACCCATGCAAGTGATGAGAAGCAGGAAGAAGCTTGCACTATTGCGTGCGGCATTGACCATTGCGACTGCACATATGCGTCAATGTCATCTTGTCTTGAGATCCAGTGGACTGACCAAAGACGAGCAAGAAGCGAGCGACCGCAATGTTGCTACTTGTGTTCAGGTAGGCCGTGTAGCTCCACAGCACGAACATCTCAAAGATGAGGAATACGATCGTGCCCGAAACGTAGTGCTGCCCGTCCACATTGCAAGTCAGCCTCTGCTCAGACACGGAGACAGGGCACTCGCCTGGATGGGCAGCAGATCTCGCCTGTTCTTGACGCAAAGAGCGCCCCAGCCGATGCCGACGAAGCTGTAGAGGAAAGTCAAGACACAGTAGAACTGCACGAGGTGCAGTCAGAGCTTATCGATCGCGAAGGAAACCGGCCTTACCGCTACTTTTGGATACTCAGAGGCAGGCAGGTTACCCTTGAAGACGTTCTGGAAATCGACGACGCCTGTGAAGACAGTCGCGGGACCGTACGACGCTCTGAGGGCGAGATCTGCCGGTTCGTCTGAGGCAGGCGCGTCCTGATAGCCTGCTGCAGGCGCACTGCTGGAAGACAGAGGGACCGTGCCGACGCAATAGAAGCCCGTCTTTGTGATGTTGTAGATGAAAGGTCCGGAATTGCTTATCATGCCGCCGAATTGGACCGCCCTGGTATAGATGGACGTGCTCGTATTGGCCGGCGCCGACACGATAAATTGGCCTAGTTGGGATTCCTCGCAGAGACCTGCAGCATTGGCAGCTCCAGTACAGATGTACGTTCGTTGCGCAGGCTCATCGGTGAGTGCTCTCAGGGTCAGAGCACCCGGCGAGTCGAGTGATGCACTGCCGTCGTTGTCACCCGTCGCCGCACGATCGTTGAGCTCGTCTGGGTCGAGTCCGTCAGCGGCGTCGAGAGTATTGTTGGCCGAGCTGGCTTGACTTGCACCCAGGTAGCGAGCGTCCCTCCACTCGTAGATGACGAGGGCGACCTGACCCATTGAGGATGCGCCAAAGACAACCTCGATGGCTGGATCTCGTACGCCGCGAGTGAAGAGACCCGCCTTGGCGTACATGCCGCTGCATGTCTGCCTGCTCACATCCTCGTCTGTTATCAAGACTTGGTAGGCATGACTTGACAGTGGCAGCAGCAATGTCGTCAAGACCTTTGATAGCCGCTTGAGCTGTCTCATGATGGCTAGATCTGAACAAACGCCTGGCCTCTGCTTGCGATCCTGTCTTGAAGCCTGTCAGGTCGACATGAGCTGGGCGGTGACGCTAGTTCGGGTCTATCAGGTCGTCGTCGGGGGCGGCAAGCGGCAGGCTCGCCTCGTGTCGCGTAACAGACGATGCTCCTCCGGCTAGATCCTAGACCTGGCTTGCCCTTGGCTTGAAATGCCCCGCTCCCCGACTTGTCAGCGCAGAGCTTGATGCTCCGCAGCCTTCTCGACTTCTGTCTCGGTAGACGACAGGCGTACAGCTATTCTGACGACCAAGCCGGGAGGCACGCCCTCGTCCTGTCTCATAAGTTTGTCACGGATTGACACGCCTGCTGGAGCAGAGAATCCCTGGACGAGTGGGTCTGCCTCGGGGATTTAGCTTCGCCCACATCTGCGCTTGCGAGCGTAGCCGTGCACGCCAAGAGCCACTCGACGCTAGAACTGCAAGACTCTGCCAAATACGATGGAGCCAGTGCGAAAGAAAAGCAAGTGGGAGGATCTGGATCAGCAGGAGGATGAGGACGATCTACAAGCTGCTCAAGCCAAGGCGCTCGAACGGGAGCTCAAGAAGAAAGCTAAGCGGGCTGCCGCTGCTGCTCAAGCTGCCCGCGAGCGTCCCTCCAATCTTGCGCCCACGCCTGCTTCGCCACAGCCCGTAGCTTCGACTTCGCATACTCTCAGACGAGATGATGATGGCAGCGAAGGGCCCGTCAGAGTGAGCATCAAGGGCAAAGCACGTGCGACAGAGCAAGAGAACCTCAACCAAGCCAGATTACGCGCCATCAGGCAGCGACATCCCGTCCTTGCGGGCAGTCGGAGCGTCTACTGCTACGAACGCCTCAATCATATCGAGGAAGGCAGCTATGGCGTCGTATCGCGAGCTCGGGATAAGGCCACAGGCGAGGTGTGCTCATCGAGCTTCGCCACACTTCGCCGTGCTGAGTGATATCTGCTCGAGCTTTGCAGATTGTTGCCCTCAAGAAGCTCAAGATGGACCAAGAGAAGAACGGCTTCCCGGTCACATCCCTGCGTGAGATCAAGACGCTCCTCGCCTGTTCAGCTCACGAGAACATCGTTCGTGTGCGCGAAATCGTCGTCGGCGACACATTGACCCAGTAAGTCCAGCGATGTACGACAGAGACCAGTCTGACACGCACAGACAGGGTCTTCATCGTCATGGACTTCATAGAGCACGGTATGGGTCCTCGCATTCAGTCGAGACGAAAGCTAACAGAGCGACATAGATCTCAAGACACTCTTGTCAACGATGAAGACACCATTCCTCGCGTCCGAGATCAAGACACTCATGCTCCAGCTCCTCTCGGCTTGCCAAATGTGCCATGATAACTGGATCGTCCATCGAGACCTCAAGACAAGCAATCTTCTTATGAACAACAGGTCCGTCTGGCCACAGTGAGCCCGGCCTTAGCTCACAAAAGTCGGACTTGCAGAGGTCAAATAAAAGTCGCCGACTTTGGACTCGCGCGTACTTACGGAGAGCCGCTTGGAGATATGACCCAGCTCGTAGTGACGCTTTGGTACAGGTAAAGTCCAGATGTTTTGCTCAGCGTAGCTGATCAGTAGGACCGTACCATCAGAGCTCCGGAACTCCTTCTGGGCACCGACGACTATTCGACTGCTGTCGATATGTGGTCTGTCGGTTGCATCTTCGGCGAGCTCATCCTCAAGGAGCCTCTTCTGCCCGGTAAGGGGGAGATCGACCAGATCAACAGGGTCTGTCCACGTCGTGTCCTTGCGTGCGTCTGCTCAATTTGGATCGATAGATTCTGCAGCTCCTGGGGAGGCCCACCGAAGATATGTGGCCTGGGTTCAGCAAGCTACCAAACGCAAAGGCGCTCAATCTCGACGCAGTACAACCGTAAGCCGGCAGGCCGACGTGACGAACACTTACATACGTTCACATTAACAGGTTCTCTAAGCTACGGGCCATATTCAAGTACACGACCGAAGCTGGGCTGGATCTGTTGTCAAAATTGCTGCGCTACGACCCGAAGCAACGTATCACGGCGGAAGAAGCACTGAAGCATCCTTATTTCAGGTAAGCAATTCTGCCTTTGACCAGTGTATACTCATTCGGCGCCGCAGTGAATCGCCCTTGCCAAAGCATCCAGATCTTTTCCAGAGCTTCCCATCCATCGCAGGAGGCGAAAAGTGCGGTGCGACTGCTATAGCGAGCGACGGCAAGACTGATTGGTCTGAGCAGAAAACGAGCATTCGCAAGTCCCTCAGCCCCAACAAGGCAAGCCGACAAGGACCAGTTTGATCTCGTGCATGATTTCGGGTTTGTATAGATGCACACAGACCGCCATGCTACCGACAAAACGTGCAATAGTGGTCCTTCTGATCGCTTCCCAAGAGCTGATCAGGTACAAGTGCGACTGAGTCAGACCGACGTCAACAGGCGCGCGTGAAATCATTGGTCAAACTCTCGTGAGCGCTTTGGGTCCTTTCAATGCAGCCTGTCTGTCATGTGCTTTCTTTCAATAATAGTGGAATAAGTGATTAGGCTCCGTTCTTTTGATGCTGAGGTAGATAAGATCGTCAAAAATAAGAGGCGAAGAGGTATCAAGTGAGGTTTTCGCAGTTGACAGAGGGATGTGAAAATCTTTAAAGTAGTGGTGTGTTTGTAGCCCTTGCTCGGCAGACAGGGTATGCGATGACGTATCGTCATCACGCCTGCCAAGTCCCATTGCCAGAGGCTTATGCGGCAACGGCGAAGAGGGCAGCGCCGATGAGTCCGGCAAGGCCGACCTTGATATTGTTTGCTCCGCTGGTGGCCGCTGCCGACGAAGTGGCAGCTGCAGCAGGCGAAGAAGCGCTGCTGGCAGCCATAGTGGCCATTGACGTGGCGCTAGTCATCATCGAAGAGCTAGCTCTGTATTGACACCCATTAGATTGAATTCATGCAAGGCTTGAAGAGACGCACGAGGACATCGCCGACGAGGCAGACGAAGAGCTGCTTGCCGCCGATGATGATGAGGCAGGCGCAGACGAGGCAGATGAAGCTGCTGCGGAGCCCGTCGAAGAGCTGCCAGCAGCGCCGCCGGCAGCGCCAGCTGCGGTAGTGGCCGAGCTTGCACCGGACGATGCGCTCGAGCTGCCACTTGCGTCAAGGATAGTGCGCTCGGAAGAGTAATTGACGGCGCCAGTGCCGTCTCGGATCGAAAGCGTTACGCTCGTGCCCACGGGAATATCAACGTTCCTGCCGGCAAAGTCGTGATGAGCGACTGCATGCCGTAGGCGGCCATACAAGACTTACCATGTGTACGAGCCGGCAGTCTGCTGGGTTGGGAAAGTCTCGAGAGCGGCAGCAGCGGTCTGTCCGCCGGGCAAGACAGCTATCGACAGAATATGTGTCAGCACATTGGATACGGCTCCATACACGCCGGTTCTAACGTACAGATGAAGTATGGTGCCGTGCCCTGTTTAGCAGAAGCAATGATATCAGTACCATGTCATACGAGCAGGACCGGTGTTAAAGAGCCATGGCAGGGTTTGCCACCAGACTGCAGAGGGCGGTCAAGGAGCGGACGTCTCTGGCACAATGCGGGACGAACTGTGGAAAGCGATGAACTTACACCAGAGTAGCTGAGCAGGGCCGGTTGGCCGAAGACGAGGGCAGCGGGTGTGTTGATGATAGCCTGGGCTGATGCGAGGGCGGCCATCGAAGTGGCCACAAGGGCAGAGTAGACACTGAATCTCATCTTGGTAGACGTCTAGGGATGTGAAGCTTCTCCGGATGAGTGTCGTGCGGTGTGACGAGTGCGATGAAAGGTATCAAGCTGAGTGCTCCCTGAAGAACGAAAGGGTTGGGTAGATTGAGCTTGAGTTTTGATAGAGACAACAACAGGGCCCTGCTCGGTCGTACTCGTAATCCTTCTTGTGTCTCACAAGGGAGTCGAGATAGAGAGAGCAGGGCGATGGAGGTGCTCACCTTCTTATACGATTCTTGACCGTCGAGATCGGTCGAGAAGTTGCAGAATTCCGCTGGCTTGGCCCGCCCGGCGTGCTATGCTTGCAGGGGGCGTCATCTATTCTTCAGTGACTCGCGGTCATAAATCCGCTGGGAAGATCAATTTGATCGCCCAGCCGAGCGCAGCACAGCATGTGTCACAAGGCGCAGCGCTAACAAGTCATAAAGCTCTGAAGTAAATCACAAACCGTGCCTGCTGATCGCACTGTCTGCCGACGAGGCAGCCACGTGACAAGTGCTGATCGTGCGTCTTGCAATTGCTGAAGAAATGAGCGAGAGCACGGCTGACGACGCACGAGGGAGCAGAGCACTCGTATGCGCGTCGATCTCGTCTCCTTTGGTGGATGAGAGGGGCTCGCTTGGCTGGCGAGCGTCTAGCACACCGTACACAGTTTCTCCGTCCGCCGTTCATCTTGCTTGGCGGCAGACATGGCTTTCAACTCAGAGAGGTCCACACATCTAATTCTCGCTCGACAATATCCTCGTCTGCTCTCGAAGACGCCCGAGCGCTGATTGATCGTCTCGGCAGATCCGAAGAGCCATTCCAGACTGTGCAGCCAGATACAGACTGGCCAGATGTATCATTGAACAGGCGCAAGCTCGCAACATTGAGAGAGACGGGCGAGCTGGAGCGTCAATGGTCGCAAAGAAGGGCTCACTTTGCACTCGGAGCCTACGATGATTCGGAGCGAACCAAATCTGAGCTCTCTGATTGGAGGAGCCTTGAATCAGATCTGAACAAGCTTATCGGACGACTACAAATAGAGCTCAAATGCACGAGGAGTGACGATCTTTTGGCTATGCTCAAGACGCTCAAGCCGCACCAAACGCAGTGTAGAAGCCGCTTGCGCTCCCTGCAAGCTCGCTACAACCATGAAGCGCTGCAGACGGTCAATTTGAGCCACCCAGACTCACCTATCGGCAACGAAACGAACAATCGCGTCGTCCGCACATTTGGCACAGCACCCGCCAGAGGTAGTCCGGATCCCTCTCGCGACCATCTAGCCTTGGCAGCCCGACTGAGAAGTCAGACTCTACGTCCGAGCTGGCTTGATCCTGAGTCCGGCCTCAAGACGACAGGCACGCGATTTTATTTCCTTCGCGGCGAAGCGGCGGTGCTCGAGTCCGCCCTGATCAACTACGCAATATCGACTGTGACGGCTGCCGATGATGGCTGGCAGTACTGCACGGTGCCTGACATCATCAAGACGAGCTTGGCTGAGCGATGCGGCTTTCTGCCCCGGGATGACGCCAGCCAGACTTACTTCGTCTCTACCGGCGCGTCTGTCAGGGCTGACGAAAGACATAGCTTGGCTCTGGCGGGTACTGCAGAGATACCGTTAGCGGGCTCTTCAAGCGGCGTGCATCCTCTCGCGGCTCTGCCTTTGAAAGCACTCGGCCTCGGTCGCGCCTTCAGGTCGGAAGCGGGCTCAAGAGGTCTTGCCTCGCGCGGTCTCTATCGTGTGCATCAGTTCAGCAAGCTCGAGATGTACGTCGTGTGTAGACCAGACAAGAGCGATGAGATGCTCGAGGAGCTAGTCGCACTGCAAGAGACCATCCTCGTCCCGCTTGGACTGACACTGAGGTACGTCAATGCTCATCCTGTCACACTCGTGCTTATTCCAGGAACCGTAGGACGCTCGACATGGCGACAGAGGAGCTTGGCGCCTCGGCATATCGCAAATATGACATCGAGGCCTGGATGTCAGGCCGAGGCGATTGGGGCGAAGTGAGCTTTCGACTGGTCCCACGAAGCTATACTCATTCCGGTGCAGCTTGCGTCTGCATCAAATTGCACAGATTACCAGGCGCGGCGGCTGGGCATTCAGTATCAGCCTGAGCCCGCAGACGGCAAAAAGTTACCGCTCGAGTATGCACATACGCTCAACGCTACCGCTCTCGCTGTCCCTCGGGTCATACTTGCCCTTATTGAGCAGGGTCTGCACTTGGATGGTGATGACAAGCACTTTGCTCTCCCCGCCGTCCTCAGACCCTTTTGGCTGGGTAAACACGTCATTGCCTCGGACGATGGCGATGTACCAATACGATGGATCAAGCGCGAACAGCCATAGTGAAGCTCTATGCATCCCGCTTTGCGCGCAACATGCTGATCTATCAACTCGTAGCCTTGTGCAAGGATTCTGCGAGATGCTTGATGTTATGAGGCGTCACACCGGCAACTGAGATTCTGCCATCCTTGGTCAAGTAGACGTGATGCTCGTTCTTGAGCTTCTCGACAACTTCAGGCGATATGCCTAGGAACGCAAACATGCCTGCCGGTCGACCAGACTGTCTCAGTATCCGAGCGTGGTCTGCAAAAGACAATGAGCCTACCGATTTGCGAGACAATGTGGTCCCAATTATGCTTGCTGCCAGACTCTTCCAGCAGCTTTTTGAGATCTGAGCGCATGCCAATGATACGGTCTGCCATTCCCTTGACTTCCTTGAGCCACTCGTCATACAGAGCAGGGTCAGCCAAGATTGAACCAGCAATCCTTGCACCGTGCACTGGCGGGTTCGAGTAGAGCGGTCGAACGATGATCTTGATTTGGCTGTCCACCCGAGCTTTCTCTTCGGGCGAGGAGCAGACGACGGAGAATGCGCCGACGCGTTCGCCGTAGAGACCCATATTCTTTGCGAAAGATTGCGACAGGATGATTTCGAGACCTTGTTCGACAAAGTAGCGGGGCGCAAAAGCATCGCCGTCTACGTCGCCGGATGCGAAGCCTTGGTAGGCCATATCGAAGAAGGTAAAATGTTCCTTTTCCTGATGATGCATGGGTCAGCCATAGGGCGCGCAAAGCTGCGAAGCGATCACCTTGATGACCTGGGCAATCTTCTTCCATTGGTCTTTCGTAGGATCAACGCCTGTCGGGTTGTGCGCACAAGCATGGAGAAGGATGATCGACTTGTTCGGCGCGGCCTGTCAGCAACAGATTTGGCTCAGCTTGTGTTATGTTGAAGAAGAGAGTTGCTGTACCTTGATGTCGTTTATCATGCCATCAAAATCGAGGCCGACAGTCTTCTTGTCATAGTACGCATAGTGCTTGACTTCGAGACCAGAATCCTTGAAGATGGGGATATGATTACCCCAAGTCGGGCTGGGCAGATAGATCGATTTTGAGTGAGGATAGTGTCGCTGCAGGAAAGCACCGCCAATCCTCAATGCACCCGTACCCGAGATAGACTGAGTGATGGCAATCTGCATTGCAAGAGATGAGGCTCATCAGACACAACTATCAGTGAGCAGACGCACTCTGTTCTCCTTGACGGGCAAGCTATCTTTGCCGTAAGCAAGGATGGCGGCGTTCTTTGTAAAATCGGCGTAGCCCGTGATGGGCAAGTACTCCTTGTCTCCTTTCTTAGCAATGACTGCTTCCTCTGCCTGTGCGCAGATCGTCAGTCTGCGGCGAGCGATAGCGCAGGCGATCGTACCTTTCTCACAGATGGCAAAACGTAAGGCTTGCCGTTCTCATCTCTGTACGCTCCCACGCCGAGGTTGATCTTGCGAGAGTCTTTGTCGGCCTTGAAAGCCTCAGTGACACCTTGACATTGCAAGCGAGGTCAGCGTACGTCGAGCTTTAGCTACAGCATGCAAGCTCACCGAGAATAGGATCGGGAGGACCGGCAGGGACGTTCGCCCAAGTCTTGACGCCCCTTGCGCTCAGTGTAGCTTGCAAGGCTACACTCGAGCGTGGCACGGCTCTGCAGAGCGCCTGTCGTGCTATCATCCTGCAAGACAATCTCTCAAAGCAAGTCGGCAATGGCTCGAGTCGCGTCGGCAATTCAGCGCGACGGCTGATTCTCATACAGGCTTGGGCTAGGTGGCGACTCAGCAAGGCGAAGCTCTCACAGTCATAGCCGGGCGAGATCAGGTGTGCGAGTGCGAAGGAGTAAACATGGAATAGCGTGCACTCGGACGCCTACAAGTCTGCATCATCTTCGTCGGGCAAAGGAGCCGCAGCGGCATTGTTGAGCTCTTGCTGGTACTGAGCCATCAAGTTGGCGTCCACCTGGACCTCTGGCGGTGCAAGCGCCGGCGCTGCTGTGAACTCTAGTTGCGCATTGCTGTGATATGAGAAGGCGTCAGCGAGACGGAGCTGATGACTCTGGTCAGGACTTACCCTGCAAGCTTGCGAGCTAGCCACAGGAAGGGCTTTTCGAAATTGTAGTTGGACTTTGCTGAGATTTCGAAGTATTGTAGGTTCTTCTTGCGGTGGAACGTCACTGCGCCCGTCTTGACCTTGCGCTCCTGGAGAGGGCCAGAGAGCGTCAATAAATGTCATGGCGCTGAGACGAAGAGGAGCTCGCCTTGACATCGACCTTGTTGCCACAGAGGACAATCGGAATATTCTCGCAGACGCGTTCTAGGTCGCGATGCCAGTTGGGAACGGACTTGTATGTGATCTTGGCCGTCACATCGAACATGATGATGCCACATTGTCCCTGCAAGTCGCGGGCCTGTCTCAGCAACAGAGCCGGTGAGCGACAGACACAAAACTCGCCTGGATGTAGTAGCCATCTCGGAGACCGCCAAACTTCTCCTGGCCTGCAGTGTCCCAGACGTTGAAGCAGATCGGTCCAAAGTTGGTGTGAAACTGCAGCGGGTGGACTTCGACGCCGAGCGTAGCTGTTGCACCACATCAATCTCGTCAGCTCCTCGTGCTTGCCGTGACTTTAGACCGCCGACCAATGTATTTCTGGCAGCGATCGGCTCGTCAGCTACCGTCTACAGCATACCATCAGACCAGTGCACACCTTTTCAAATTCTCCCGTCAAGTGACGCTGCAGACGAGGCAAAAGAGTTAGTGCAAGTCACCGTCTGCGCGACGTTGTGGAGCGTGCCTTGACAAATGTCGTCTTGCCCGTGCTAGCGATGAGCTCAAATCCATCAGCACAGAGCCTTACACATGTGCGCCTACGCACCCTCCGTCGCCGACTGTGGGAACGAGCTCATCAGCAAAAGTCAACGCAACGCCTTCAGCAAGTGACGTACCGAGCACAAGCTTGAACTGCGGCATCTGAGCTGCTGCGTCCGTCATGTCGGGCAGGTCTAGAAGCGACGATCTTGCTGTCAGTCACAGTGCAGGATGGCAAGCCTTTTGCCTGAGGAGCGACTTGCCTGCGATTTCGAAGCGCAACTCCCAAACTGTTCTGCGCGAATTTTGGCCAAGTCGATTAGATCAACTTGACGGTGGTCGCTGTAGCTTGACACCGTGGGCGCGTCTGCACTGGGCGGCTTATCACTCGACTGGTCTGCCCAGTCGCCAAGCATGCCGCACGCAAAAGTGCCCTCGATCAGCGTCTCCAACGATTCTCCAGACAGACAAGGCTCGGATGCTCGTGGCCGCACGATGAGTGACGAAGGACTTGCGCCTGTGACTGCCAGCGACTTGCAGAGGAGCCTCTCTCGTGACTCTAGTCGGGGCCGAACGAGCACCAAGGACAAGATAAAGGGGATGTTCAGTCGATCGAGATCACCCTCGCCCTATGCTCGCTCACAGCCTCGATCGCCTTCGCCCAAGCGGTTGGGCTCGGGCAGCTCGGCAGAGCGTCTGGCTGCGAGCGAGTCCGAGCAGCTCAGTGACTCTGATGAGGACGCAAAGGGAAAGCGAAAGATCGGCGGGATAGTACCCAGCAATGCCTTTGTGGATAGCGATGATGACCTCACGCTCGTCGAGGATGACTCGCTCGACGTGGACGACGACGACGACGATGAGCTCGACCATGCGCTCTTGGCGAACACAGAGGTCAGCTGATAGTGAATGATGCTGACCCGATGGCGTCCTGAGATCTGGGGCTTGACAGGCCAACATGGCTTCTTACTCGGACGCATCGTCTTTCTTGGCCGCTTCTCAGCCCTCGCTCGTGCCAGAACCAGGCTACAGCATGACATTCGAGGGCGAGGGACCCAACCTCGTCTCCCATGGCACTGCGCCCCTTCAGAGCAAACCATCTGTCGACAAGTTCGCAGACGGTCGACCCAAGCCTCGTCGTCAGCGCACGCTCTTGCGCGAGGGACACGCAGAAGTGAAACAGTCTCGACCGGAGTTCAAGCGCAACAGATGCTCCATCGTGCTCACGCATGGAGACTTGTACGTCACTCCATGGCGTCATCAGACCGTGCTCATATGCTCGGCTGCCTCCATAGCGAACAAGCGCAGGAGGACTCGAAACGACCGAGGCTCTACCTTGTCGCGTCTGATCTGTCTGTCGAGTCGGAATATGCCATCGAATGGGGTCAGCCTGCCTGTCCTCGGCGCAGCAAATGAATGACTGATCGATCCCTTTGCTCAGCAATCGGCACAGTCTTGCGCAACGGTGACGAGTGCATGATCGTGTCAGTCATAGAGACAGAGTCAAAGCGTACGCTCGTACCTCAATCGTACCGGACGTCACGCTGATTGGCGCTGGGCCTGCAGTCGATAGCGAGAATCAGTCAGACAAGACCCACAAGATTCGCTGCCAGCAGGACAGACAGCGACAGGCACTCAAGCTTGCAAAGATTGCTACCAGCCTGCTCGAGCGCACACGATTGAACGTGCAGTGAGTCATCGCGGAAGGCCTCTTTGCTATGCTCAGACAGCGTGATAGGATCACATGCCAGGCTGTGCATGCGAAGAACAGTCGGCATATGCTCATCGACATGGCACGCTACTTCTGCTACAGATTTGCATCGATATAGCTGATGCATGAGCGATCGAAACAGATTGACTTCCTCGAGCCTACAATGGTGATCATCGGTTCGCGAGGACTGGCGAAGCTCAAGGGGTCAGCTCTCATCGTTGCAGTTTCTCCCTCGCGCTGAACTTGCCTGCTGTCTGCGCAACAGCATGTTGCTTGGCTCTGTCTCAAACTATCTCATCCAGAAAAGCTCTGTACCCGTCATGGTCGCAAGGCGACGGCTCAGGCGGCCTCAGGTGGTCCACAAGAAGATGTCGACGCTCAACCATCAGGCCCGAGTTTCGCTTGCAGAGGCTCAAGTCGAGAAGGACGCCAACACGGGCACAGTGACATCTCAATCAGACGCAGAGGCCGAAGAAGCCTCTGCTCGTCCGAGCGAAGAAGGCGGAATGTACGAAGCCGAGCTGAGTGAGAACGTCTCGTCAGTCTCGCTCGAGGGAGCTCGTTAGATTGTTGCTTGCTTGCTTGCAAACTTGCATCGTGTTGTACACCATGTACATCCTTTCGTCTCGCTCGTTCATGAGGACCGCCATATCATGCCAGACACGACCTCGAACAGAAACGGTGCTGCTGAGACCATCAGTACACCGAGAGCGCCATCGGGTCGCCGGCCACTGACCTAGCCTCAGCGCGACGATGTGGCCGAGGAAGAGCCTGATCGTGGATCTTGCTTGCACTTTAGACAGTGCGCTCTGTGCAGCACTTGGCCCCTGAGGTTCTTGACGGATTGGCATGATCGAGCTCAGCTACTCCTTCACTACTCCGGCGTTCCGGTCCTGCTCACCTTGGAACATAATCGGTCGCCGCTAGCTTCAACAGAGAGCACGAGCTGTCAAGTATCTCCACAAGCAATCCGCTCCAAGTCCGCTCGAGTGAGATCGTCCAGCGCTCGCTTTGTGATTTCGAGGAAAGATCGCTCGAGCAGCGCGTCAAATGGCCGCACGCCACGCCTTTCGGAGCTCGGCTTGAGCTAGCCTCGGCGACCCGCTAAAAGGGGAGGAGATATTCGCTCGAGAGCCGCTGCGCTCTTCGATCAACGCCCGCATCGCAAAAACGACGTGTCGAGCGGAAGGTATACCCCATCCACCTCGTCAACCGTCAGCCTGAGCCTCGCCCGCTCACCCCTCGCTGTCGAGACGACCTCACCTCATTCGATCCATTGCTGCTCGAATCGGTCGAATTTCGTCTTTGCTGACTCGGATCTCCCTCAGATATGTACGGCCTGACCGTTCCGACTTTCGCTGAGCTCGCTACTGACGTTGGTGCCAGACAGCTGCAGATCAGGCCAGGCGCCCCTGTCTGGGTCACTCTGACTGTCGACTTTGCCGGCTAATCAGCGCAAAAGTCGGGCGAACCTATCTCGCATTCATGTCCATATAGACTCCTTCAGAGAGTCTTCCCATTGCCAAAAGTCGCGCTAGGAGCAAGCGTGAGTCAGCTGCCATTGCTGCTTTCCTGCCGACATGCTGATGTTGCTCAACAGACCAGCCGTCATGTCGCTCTCTCGCTTGCTCAACAAAGACGATGCCCCTACTGGACCTTCGCGAGTAGTAGCTCCACCTCGTGTTCCCACCGTCGCCTCGCCTTTCTCGACGCCTGCACAAGCTCAGGCGCCCATCGCGCCCAACGGCGATCCTGCACGGCGTACGGCACACATGGTCCCTCCGTCAGCTTGGACGGAAGAAGACGCAGCCCGATCGCTGTCCCTCCTTGCCAATGCAGGCGCTTCGAGCTTTGCATTTCCAAGCAATGGCGGCCGTACCATCCATTCTGCCGCCTCTTTGCGATCTACAAGCCCACTGACGACCTACAAAGTACCAGAGAGACGCAGAGACAGTCAAAACGACGTCGTCATGGACGATACGGACGACAGCGACGATGACGATGGCCCCAGCGCCGCCTTCCAAGCCCGCGCCCATACCTCTACGCCGCGGACCTCTATCGCCGATCTCACTTCGCAGAGACCGGGCGCCATCTCGGTCAATCCTGCGTATGCCTCAACGAGCACCAGGGGACCCTTGAGCAATGGTAGGCCGTCGGGCTCTAATGGTCGAGCGCGGAAGAGCTCGCGCTCAGCCTCAGCAAAGGATTATGCAGAAGCTATGCCAGCCTATGTAGAGCCAGAGACAGCAGATGACGAGTCGATGGCCGACAGCTTCACGAGTGGTATGTCAGCCGTCAAGGCAGGCAAAGCGAAAGCGCCTCGCAAGAGGAAGGAGAAACCCGGCGCTGCTACTTCACCCGCCAAAGCCCCCGAAGAACCAGAGATTGTCGAAGAAAGCACGCTTGACTTGGACAGTCTCGTTCAGCAGCAGTCCGATCTCATCACCCGTCAGGACATCTGGCAACCTGCTTTGCAAACCTATATCGAATCTCTCCGCGCAAATGAGCTCGCTCTCATCGACGGCTTCAACCGACGCGAGAACAAGTTCGCTTACGAGACAGCTCTGCGCGTCATGACCCAAGCTGCCTCGACACTGGATGCTCACGAAGGCAGAGCCCCAGAGACGGTCATCACTGACGATGATCTGATTGCTTATGCGCACACTTGGCAAGATCGCCCACCCACTGGCTCGGGCGTGGAAGCATTCAATCTCCGCCAGCGCTTCCCGTATCCGGACGTCAGGGAGACTCCAGAGCCCCAAGAAGCTGCCTCAGCACTGCTCCTGTTGGCTAACGAAGCCACACGGCCTGCAGCTACCGAGCGCATACCTTCCGAAGTCAAACCAAAGCCAAGTCAGCTCGTTCAGGATGCGCACGCCCCAGCTCATCTGACAGAGAGCGATGCCTTCCTCGCCCATCAGCTTGCTGCAGAAGAGGCAGCCTTAGCCGAAGACGGTAGCTCACGCCGGCGAACTTCTCGTGGGATGACGTCTCGTCAGGATGCGCTCGCCCTCGATACCGACAAGGACTATCGAGCTCCGAGGAACCGAAGCAAAACGAGCCGCGATGCTGCGACTCAGCGATGGAGCAGCATACAGTCTGCGGAAGATACCGTCTGGTCCCAGATCGCCAAGGTTCACTTGCCTCGCGCTTATCGTATGCAACAAGCCGGCGCGGCCAGTCGAGTGCTTTTCGCGAGGCGCATCTCGACCGTCACTACTCGAGAAGCTCGACGGTTTCTCAACCGCACGCGAGCCCCAAAGGAATTGCAGATCAAGGGCAAGCGAGTGTCAAGAGAGGTGCTCACATTTTGGCGAGGCAATGAGAAGCGCGATCGCGATGATCGTAGGACTGCAGCGAGAGAGGTCGAGCTCAAGATCAAAAAGGAGGAAGAAGCACGAGAATCGAAGCGCCAGGCTAGGAAGCTCAATTTCTTGATCACGCAGACTGAGCTCTACAGCCATTTCGTAGGCGACAAGCTCAACACTTCAGCCGCCGAAGAGTCTGCAGAGACCGAGCCCGCGGCTCAGGTCATCGCTCCGGGCGCCATAGCAGAGCTCAAAGACACTCCAATGGCAGACGCAGAGACTGGCGAGCTCAATTTTGACGACGATGATGATGCGGCGCTGCATGCTCAAGCTCGTCGCAACGCTCAGGAGGCCGTCAATGCTGCCAAACTACGGGCGCAAGCCTTTGACGAAGCCGCCTCGGCTCGCGTGGGGCCTAAAGTGCCTACAAATGCGCTCGACTTTGATGCCGATGATCTCAACTTTCAAAACCCGAGTTCGCTGGGCGATAACCTCACCGCGCAGCCAACGATACTTACTGCACAGCTCAAGCCTTATCAGATCAAAGGCTTGACTTGGCTCGGCAATCTGTACGAGCAAGGTATCAATGGTATCCTTGCAGACGAGATGGGCTTGGGCAAGACAGTTCAATCCATCTCTCTGATGGCCTATCTTGCAGAGACACACAATATCTGGGGTCCCTTCCTTGTCATCGCCCCCGCATCGACGTTGCATAACTGGCAGCAAGAGCTGACTCGGTTCGTGCCTACCATGAAGACAATTCCTTACTGGGGCAGCGTCAAAGACCGGACAATTTTGCGTAAGATCTGGAACCGCCGCGGCCAGCGATTCGACAGGGACTCTGCCTTTCACATAGTTGTCACAAGCTATCAACTAGTTGTGCAAGACATCACTTATTTCCAGCAGCTCAAGTGGCAATATATGATACTCGATGAAGCTCAGGCTATCAAGAGCTCATCGAGTGCGCGGTGGAAAGCTTTACTTGGCTTGCCCTGTCGCAACCGACTACTCTTGACGGGAACGCCGATACAAAACTCGATGCAAGAGCTTTGGGCGCTCCTTCACTTCATCATGCCAAGTTTGTTCGATTCGCATGACGAATTCAGCGAATGGTTTTCCAAAGGCATTGAATCGAAATCAGAAGATGACGGTAAGATGAATGAGCATCAACTCAGGCGGTTACACATGATTCTCAAGCCGTTCATGCTGCGACGCATTAAGAAGAATGTCCAGAACGAGCTGGCAGACAAAGTAAGCTTATTCAGCTGGTCTGAAGAGCATGCTGATTTGCCGCGACCAGATCGAGGTGGACGTATATTGTGACCTGACCCCACGGCAACGCGCAATGTACAAGATTCTGCGCGAAAACATGCACATGTCGGATCTGCTCAAGCGAGCCACAAGTCTCAAAGAAGACGACGACTCTGCAAAACGGCTGCTTAATCTGATTATGCAGATGCGCAAGGTGCGTCACATTCGCGCGTTCAGGCGGCAAATACTGATGAACCTAATGTAGCTCTGCAATCATCCTGAGCTCTTCCAGAGGGCCGATGTGACTGGCTCGTGGTCCTTCTGCTCCTTCAACTCGACACTTTCGCTTATGCGTGATCCCGACACGCTGGTGGTGCCATATGCGGCGACAAGCCCGATCAAATACAGATTACCAAAGCTGCTTTATCGTCAGCCGACGCCAGAAGGCGCTGAAGTTCCCATTCGGCCCCACGACGAAGCAGATCACCTCAGTCGACTCTTCAATCTGCGACGGCCTGCAGCAGTCAGTATGGAACGCATGGACATCGAGTATGCCGCCGATCGCATCGAGACTGGCCTGAAGACTATCATATTGGAGAAAGCGCACACATCCCGACTTGCGCAGTCGGACATGCAATTTTACATCCCAGCCGTCTCTGCGCCTCCGGTCGAGATATTTTGTCCAGATCAGAGCTTTGTCATCGATCAATCGCAGATGCTCTTCAATCCGAAGCTTCGCACGATGCTGTACGGCTGCCAAGGCCCTTCAGAAAATGATACTGCGGCTATTGAGACACTCAAGTGGCGTCAACCGCTCTTATCCCCAGCTGGTCTGCTTTCGGAGCTGCCCAACATCCAGAGACCACGGCCGCCGATGGAAGTCCCCCAATTAGCAAAATTGATTCTCGAGTCTGGCAAGCTGGCAAGGCTCGATACTCTCTTGCAAGAGCTCAAGGCGGGCGGTCATCGCGTCTTGATCTACTTCCAGATGACGCGCATGATAGACTTAATGGAGGAATACTTGGCATTCAGGCAGCACAAGTACTTGCGCCTGGACGGCAACTCGGACATCTCCGAACGACGCGATCTCGTCATCGACTGGCAGACGCGGCCAGACCTGTTCATCTTCTTGCTCAGCACACGTGCGGGTGGTCTGGGCATCAATCTGACAAGCGCAGATACTGTCATTTTCTACGACTCTGATTGGAATCCATCGAATGATGCCCAAGCTATGGACCGCGCGCATAGAATCGGCCAAACGAAGCAAGTGACGATATACCGCTTGATAACTAAGGGCACTGTCGAGGAGCGCATACTGAACCTCGCGCGAGCGAAGAAGGATGTTCAGGACGCCGTCGTTGGCTCCAGCACGCAGCACGTCGACGTTCCAAAACAGAGCGAAGTGGTGTCTCTCCTGCTGGAAGAAGAAGAGGGCATCTCTCGTGTGGCTACTGCCGATCGCGGCACACGGACAAGCAACTTCAACAATTGGAGCAACGAAGACGATGAGGATGCAATGGGCTTTTTCTCCGCCGCAAAGAACAACGGCATGGCTACTGAAGACGCTGAGGACGATATCGATATCGCGAAAGCTTCAGAGGCGCCGAGCGGTGCGAAACGACAGAAGACCGGTAAGTCGAGGAGCGGCAAAAGCGATGCAGTGCAGCGACAGAGGGCTCCGAAAGGCGAGGGTACGCGGATTCGCAAGCGCAAGCCAGCCACCGAAACGCCTTCTGTGCACCAGTCTACAGGCACCTCGACGCCGGACGACCACACATCAACCGCAAGCGCGAGCGTAATCGCATTCTAGAGTTGTTTACAACAGTTGCAAATGCTTCACGACGCATCTTTGCCCAGCCCGAAACCGTCTACAATGACGTTCAGCCTTTGGCCGTCGTCTGAGAGGCATTTCGCGAGGTGATCCAGCGTCTTTTGCTGTTGCGTGAGGATCTGTTGCTTTGAATTGTCAGTCTAAGGCCCTCGACGGCAGACAGCACCAGACTTGCCTGCGAGATCTTGGCAAGGTCGTCATCGCTGATAGCAATCAATTCGATCTGCTCTGTCTTGCCATATGCTGTCTGCAGGGCGCGTCGTTGCGCGGCTATAACAGAAAGTTCGCTGACTGTCGAAGCCAATTGGCCGCCGCCTGCTTCTCGATAGACATCTTGCGGCCTGCGACCCGTGAAGTCGACATAGAGCTGATCTACACGCGTCTTGAGCTCCTCTTCCTCTCTTCGTAGCGCAGACGAGCGCATGGGTGTGATTGGGTGTATCCTCGAGACCAGACGCACAAGCCGGGCTGACAAAAGCACTTGCGCTTGTGCGACCCTCGACAAGCGCAAAGACGTCTCTAGCGTGTACTTTTTGCCCACTTTCTCTAGATGATTGAAGATCTCCTGCTCACGATGTTGATGTGGGCTTCTGTGGTAAGTGGACGACGTACATTCAATTTGCTACTATGCGCGACTGCTTGACGCTCTTGGGCTGCAACTCGTTTTGCGAGGTCGTCAAAGCCTATTGCAAGCGCAGGCACCATACAAGACGGATCTGGGTTCTCTCGTACAGCCTTGTGCCAGGCCGCATCGTTCGTAGCGTTGGCAGGCCGCTGGTAATACTGGACTTGCGCAGGATCGACCATGTTGTAGAAGAAATACTGGAACGCGCATTGTGGGCTTGCCGGGTCCCACTTTTCCTTTATCGATATGACACGCTGCTCAATGGGCTGCTCTCCAGGTGCCAAAGGTTTGCCTGCTGCTACGAGACTTGCTCCCAGCGCCGGCAAGGGTTGCTGCTGCTGCTGCTGCTGCTGCTGCTGCTGCTGCGCTGCTGTCGCGTGGCTGCTCGGAGCTGTTTGACCTGGTCTAGAGCCAAAGAGTCCGCTGGGCGCTCCTGTGGCCGTTGATTGTCCCAAATTGCCGAAGAGCCCTCCGCTTGCGCTCGACGGTGTACTGCCGAACAGTCCGCCTTGCTGGGCATTCGCTGTCGATCCGAAGCCGCCAAAGCCTGTAGAAGCTGCTGGCTGCTGCTGTGTCTGCTGTGTACTTGTGCCTAGACCGCCGAAGCTGAATGCTGGCTTGGGAGCAGCAGCGGTCGAAGAAGCGGCAGCATTGCCAAAGGAGAAGCCGCCCGGGGCACTGCTTTGCTGGGCTGGCTGGCCGAGTGAGAAGCCTGTCGTCGGCTGACTTGCTGCTGGTGCTGGCGTGCCAAATGAAAAGGCCGGCTTGGAGGTCGACGCTGCACCAAAGGCTCCTGCGTCATGTCAGACCGAGCGGCAATTGCTATTGATCAGCAGACTCGTACCTTGACTTGCGCCTGCGGTCACACGCGTCAGATGAGGTATAGTCGGATAGCTTATGACTCACCAAACATGTTGTACTGCACCACCTAGATGCTACGCGCAAGTCTGCTCAGATCAGATCGCTTCGCCTCAGGTTCAATTTCAGCTGCCAGCACGCGACTGTCGGCTCGCGTGGACGCTCTGCACAAACAGTGCAAGATGTCATGCCAGATTGGCGCACCGGAACGAGCTTCCTCCGGCGCTCCAGTGCGACGTGCGAAGCTATGCAGGATTCGTACATGAGCGAACACCAGACTTTAGCCTTCGATTGGAAGGCGATTGCTTTTCCTCAGAAGCTTGACAATACTCTCATCATATTGTAGCCGACGCAACCAACATGTATTACCGGTAACGTAAAAAGCCAAAGCAGATTTGTACTGAAGACTTGCCCACCTTGCCATAGCAAACGAGTTCCATCTACCGTAAGAACAGGTGGCGTCCCCGCGCGGCGAAATAGTGTTACACAAGCTAACCTCTGAAAGGGCTCTCGTGCGTATGGCTTACGCTATGGACATGTAACGCTGGCCAGAATGAACCCAAATGGTACAAATATCTGATTATCGCCTTTTAGCAATTTGTAGAGATGCTCAACGCATTCCGTAGTGTCTCGCTGCTGGCCAGCGGATGTGACTTGCAAGGCATCTTCTGATGATGCTCGTAGTCTATGGTCTGACCGAAACTGCTCTCGCGGTCTCTGCTCGATCAGACAAGATCGTTGAGGCTCGTTCAGAATATCGCGCAGGCTGACTGTTCTGGCAGCGTGCTGTCTCGTTGTGACACCACAGTCGAATACTATACGCCTCGGCAGGGTCATCATGCGCTCACCTCCTTCAAGAGGGCTGCAATACTATCCGCACGGATACAGGCTGGCTTTGTGGTAGCTCAAGAGGCTCGTGAGAACGATGAAGATTGCTGAGAAACAGATAGTGCAACGAACGGTTTTGGTCGTTGCTTCCGATGCCGCGCAATCGTTCCCGTTCAGAGCTACCTTATGATGCTCTCATATTGAAGTCAGCGCTATGTACTAGATACGCAGTGGCGATCGCGACTCGAGAGGAGATGCTCGTTGAGATAGATCGGCTTGGGCGCCGGACCGCTGGGTTCTGCTGTCGCGTCGAACCTACGCCCTGAGTTGGCCCCGAGCTACAAGATAACGTAGGCCTGTAGCGCTCGGCTCTCGCATTAGAGCTCAGCAGTCACCCACAACATTGAACCGAAGTATCTTTGCAGCATGACCGGGAGATCTACCTGGGCAATTGGGGATCCAGTGGCGTTTCGATATCGAGCTCCGAATCCTCATACTTGCGCGCGCATACTTGCGTCCGCATACTTGCAATTACCCGTCGGCGTGCTTACGAGCGCTCTGACTGCTCGAACAACCTGCGCATCACCTATGCCAAAACTTGCTGCGCCTCGCTATCCTTCCATTGGATTCGTGGTAACGTTCTGACTCGAGCAAAGGGCAAAGGACCTGGCCACATCTTCGTCTGGCAGTTGGCATATGTGATCTCAGGACGCTCGTTCAATGGCCTTGGACGATTCTCATCCTAGCAGCAAGCGTGTGTCAGGCTTGATGAAGCTTGCTAGCCATTGCCAGTTCTAGCAGACAGCGAGCGCACTCTAGCACACTTGCTCAAATATTGTCTCGAGCATCCCTCTGCTTGAAGATCTAGATGCTCAAGATTGAAGCTGATATTACGTGATATAGGTCAAACACGCTTGTGAGGCCTCAATGCTCTTTGTACAAGAGAAGGGCCAATCGGCTTCGACTCGCAGAAATCTTCCGGTGTTTAGATGCGCGAGATGTGCGGGATTATGGTGGCCCAATGTCTGGCAATTTTCAGTGACTACAGGGCATGATGAGAGGGTCACTGATAATACAAAGCTATACAGAATTGCAGACAGTAGCTACAAAGAGACCATACTAGCGCTTTGAGGGGCCGGAAAGCGATAGCAGACGATCTGAAAAATGCTTCTCACATCGATCCACATCGATCCTCACCCCGCACCTTTCCACCCACCTCACTGGCTCTTTGAGCTCAACGGGGCAGTCCTCCATAAGTGGACAATTCCAAACGCCCCAGTCTGCTCATCGCCTATCTCTAATGCTATTTTCTCTGTCTGAGGCCTGAGTGCTCGCATACTCTGCAATCATGGCATGACGTTCGAACTGCCTTTATAAACCGGGTCCGCCCACTCGCTCGCATGTCACATCTCATAAACGTCTCCGATCCCAATGCAAGACCTTGTCAGCCATCATACAGATCTTGCGCTGCTACAGCAGATTGCAGTACGACATCATATTCACGAGANCGCTGCNCTGAGTTTCGATGCCTTAGTAACAGTCGTCAACGCATGGAGTCGCTGTCTGATTGGCCCATACTGTAGCAAAAGGACTACTGCGCCTGCTGCGGTCACGAAGACCGCATGAGACAGGCTACGTGTGGAGAAGGCCCTTTTAATCCGTAGGTGGCCAGTGCCACCTCCAGAGGCAATTCACCACACTCGCAGTCCTAAACGTGGCAGTGCGCCAGACATACAGCATTCAGTACCTAGTCATCAAAGCAAGATAGTATGCTCTACATATTCCATCATCAGCAGCCGGATTCTGCGCAATGACGCGAGGCGCGCTCGGACCTCGCCTCGTTCGAGATCAGGAGCGCCCATCGAGAGTCTCTCTGAATGATCTCCTCGGCACTTGTCAGCCTCTGGGTATTCCCTGAGCTCTACTTTGCTGGCCCTCTCAGAACACAAAACCGTCCGAGGACGTTCTGCAAATGGTTTAACAAGCAAGCGGTATAGATCTAATCATCCATCACTTCACAGCCATCACTACCACCTCATCACACTAGCATCGCATTCGCATCACAATGAAGGTCACGCTCAGCTTCGTTCTCTCGGCTCTCGC